>NC_133490.1:6214848-6215126 GCF_025370935.1 Choristoneura fumiferana | reverse complement strand
TCGTTGGCCTCCCTATCATAAGAAAAAAAAGGTCTGTGACGATGTGACACTAGGCCGAGATCATGATGATGACCGCATCTGTATTAAATAACTGAATCCGAATTAATGTAAATTAATTCGTGCTCTAATAATTATATGCATAATAAGAATAAATGCTTAATTTTAGCAATATTTACTAGCTTATTACGACATGACATACAGTCACTTACTTTTAATGGTTATTTTATAACGATAATTTTCAAAGGAATTATGTGCATGAACTTAGTCACTGTAGGTAC
>NC_133490.1:6155622-6214771 GCF_025370935.1 Choristoneura fumiferana | reverse complement strand
ATATTTTTCACCTCAGCACCTCAAACAGGCAGGTTTTGCTATGAAAATCAGTGAGCAAAAATCGCATTTTGCTCACTTCCGTGAGACAAAGTAATTTTAATTATTTTTTTTAAATGCTGAGTACAGTGTTGGGTCTACTTACTGAATTCCAAATATTTGAACTTTCTTTGATCTGTCATTCACTTCAACACGAAAATAGCGAGAGATAGGATCAAATGTGGTGATTACACCTTAAATTAAATTTGATATTAAAAATATGTCCATAGATACCTAATAAATTACATGACAATGAAATATTTCCAAAATGTAAATTTCCCTATCTTTTTAATAAAGTATGCAACCTCGTTGCGCGAAAGCCGCTTCTCTTGTTTTTTTTATAAAATAATTCTCTCTTCAGTTGGAATAAATATTTGTTAATTGAATGAATTTTAACAAATCTATTTATGTTTATGTGATTGGAAATCTTAATAAAATCATATTTAAAAGTTTAATACATTTGTATAAATTATACGTTTATTTGGTCCAAACCTTTTAATGACTCCAAGATGAGGCTGTTTGCAGTATTAAAAAATAAGTGTGACATATCCAGCACAAGAAGTATGAGATTTGTATTGTATCTACTGAACACTTTTTTATGGTTTTAAATGTGATTATTATATTTGATTTCTTAATAATCGGATTATATTTTAAAAAAATGTGTTTGTTTTGTAAACAGGTAGGTATATGTGGTTTTTATTATTAAGTTACTTAAATGATGTTCTCGCTTGGTGAGGTGAAAATTTGTATGTGTCACACGAGACCAAAGTTTTTTGCATCTCGTGTATTGATCCCTTGCTGCTCTTAGGATTCTATAAATCTAGAATCACGCGCTACGCTCGTGATTCAATGAATAGAATCCTTCGCTTACTCGGATTCAAAATTCAACTCGCTTCAACAAAAAACAACTTTGCACTCTTGTTGCACAAATAACTATTTTTTTACCTTCCGAAGAAACACTGGTCATTCACAAAAGAATCGACAAATGTATAATAGTTACTAGGTTACTTTGAACTTAATAGGTAATCGAAAACAAAAAACCGGCTAAGAGCGTGTCGGACACGCCCGAAATAGGGTTCCGTAGCCATTACGAAAAAATAAGTCATATTTTTTTCTAAGGATTTCATTCTTAAGTTCGATATACTTAGTTCATAGTTCTATTTTTATTGTACCATTTTGTCGGTATAGTTTGCATATAGGTATATTCGTGCAAAATTACAGCTTTCTAGCGTTGATAGTCCCTGAGAAAAGCCGCGGACGGACAGACAGACAGACATGGTGCAACTATAAGGGTTCCGTTTTTGCCATTTCGGCTACGGAACCCTAAAAATGGCAGCCAAAAATAATATTACAATGGCAAATTAGAATTAAATTAAAAAAATAATTATAACAAAAAAGGATAACAAAATTAAGATGTTCCAATGTAATAAATAATATAAATTCATAAAACATGAAAATTCCATACGTAACTAACAAAGCCAAATAATAAAATACAATCAAATGTCAATATAAAAACGTGTGAGTTAAAATTAAAATTACAATTTAAATACCTATAAAATTTTGGAAACAGTAATAAGTTATGAAATAAATAAATTTTTACTGCGCGATATTTATTCGCGCGAATTAAGTATATTCCGCGCTATACATACAATTTCTTTATGATTTTTTTCCGCCAGAGCGGATACTCGACGTATAAGATTCAGTGTTACAAAATTGCGACAAAAAAAACCGCGCGGATAAAAAACGCAGTGCGGACAGGGCCTTAATGTCAATGTTATATATCTTTTACCTAACTAAATTTATTGATGATGATGATGATGATGATATACAGGATGTTTGGTAGCTAGGTGCAAAGCTTTAAGGTGGTGATAGCCGAGGTATTTTTGACCATTTTTAGCCATATATGTCTTAGCCGGAAGAATAAGATGGCTGATCTCATTTGTGTTAATAGAAGAGCTAATATTATTTGCGAATGCGACAGTTCTAAAGAAGTTAAATATTAGAATCTGGCTTGATTTGGTTAGTTTATTTACTTTCTGCATTAGATACGTAATGATATGTTTTTCGCACTTCCCTTTGCACCGACATCAGTATTAACTTGTTTCAATAATATTTTAAATCGCAAACTTTTCATGCATACGTAACTAAGTGAATGTTAATAATGGGTTTATTTTTATCAGCATGGAATGGATAATTTAATTTTACGCTTCTTTGAACTGGAATTTTTTTTGTTGTAGAAATTAGTTAAGTACCTAATGATAACTTGACTACGTTTAACAACAATAAATAAGTAAAGCATACTTATTAAATTTTAATAAAAAATAAACAAAAATAAATTACAAGTACATATTTAATTATTCACAAGACTTACCGAAAAGAAAAATAAAATAAAAACTAAATATTCAACTTTTTTTTTTCACTTCACTGACATGGTATTCACTGGATGATTGCACTTTAAGCACTTTTCGCGCCAAAAAACCGCGTCGAAAAGAATGGCGCGTGGAGTGACAGTATGGCGGACCGCGAGACACTGACGCACGTCGCGCATACAGGCAGCGAAAGAGCGAGGTGAGCCAAAGATAATAACGAAACATGCACCTTTCGATAATTTACATGAAGTCGTAAACGCAAGCAGGCTTTAGCATAAAGTTAAACCCTGCCAGTGTGACGCAAACAACTAGCAGTTTAAAGTTTTAGCAGGAAAAAAAACTTGTGATATCTAAAACAAAAGGTAATTCGGAAACAATAAATAACCGATTATCACAAAACATTTATGCCAGGAGACGGTAGCTAAGGTAACGCATGCTTTTCCTTTCACTAAAAAATATGCAAGCGGTGGATGCAGGTGACACCAGACCACAACGAATATGGCCATGGCATGGAAAATGTAAAGCTATGTGCGTTTATCGCATTAATGTAAGTAACCTACCTAACCTAACGAATCCAACCAATATTATAAATGAGAAAGTTAGTGAAGATGTTTGTTACTCAATCATGCAATAAGTTTTAAGTCCGGGGAAGGATATAATATATAGGGTAGTATTTATCCTTGAAAATTGTACCTACAGTTCCCGCGGGCAAGCTTACAAAGGTTTTTTTCTTAGACGAAGTCACGGGCAAAACAGTTAGTTTGACTTGAAATAAATATAAGAGTAGAAGTGTGCCATAAAATACCAAAAGCCCAAGATTAGCTAAGAGCACTTGCTGTGTTTGATGCCGTTTATGTATGTAGGTATCGTATAAGGTAGGTAGCGAATAAAACCGGAAAAATGTTTACTTAAAATTGATTAACTGCCTTTTTGTTGTTTGTTTGAAACTTTAAGTAGGTAGGTGCATACTTACATAGGTAGGTAGGTAAGGTATATGTGATAAATGATATTGTAGGTACCGGATAACTCGCATCGAGTGTAGCTCGACATGTTTCGGGCTAAACACTGCCAATTAACAATCCGGTAAAATGTAAGAAAATACTCAAAAAATATTAAGTACCTTGAGTGACTACAAAGTGCCTACCTACTAACAACTAACTATGTATACTTCAACTTAATTACTGTAAGTAAAGATATATGTACTGAACCGCTCCTACTATTACATAAACTCGCAGTGGGATTTCCAATCGTCATCATCATTATCTCAGCCTATATACGTCCCACTGCTGGGCACAGGCCTCGGATCCTCTCAGAATGAGGGCTTGGGCCGTAGTTCCCACGCGGGCCCAGTGCTGATTGGGAACTTCATTGGAAATCTAAGAACCAGTGCCCTTAGCGTAAGTTTTCGGTTACAAAATACGTCACGATAGCGTTCGCGTTTAAGTTTCACTTTGTATGCAAACACGAACAGCGCCTCTAGCGGAACGTTTGCGATGTTCGTGTTTCCATACAAAATGAGATTTTAACGCGAACGCGATCGAGACGTATTCGTAACCGAAAACTTACACTAAGAGTACAGGAATGCCTATCGAAAATGCTTGCTATGCACAGGCAGGTTCAAGTAATGCCACGTGACACGTCATAATAGGCATCTGCCTGACATTGATTGCATTAGGTTATAACCTGTTGCTCGCGAATGAAATAAGTAAATAAATAATAAATAAATAAATAAAAGTATTATTATTATTATATTTAGCCTATAACTGTGTCCCACTGTTGGGCAAAGGCCTCTCCTCTTGACTTCCACATCTCCCTATCCAGAGCTATATTTGGCTACTCACTCAATTCCGCGTCCAGGTCACCTCGCCATCTCCGCCTCGGCCTGCCTTGCCGTCGGTGCCCGTCATTGGTACCCACCATGTGGCTTTGCACAAAAAAAAAAGTATATCTAAGTACCTAATACCGCCGTAATTAACGTGTAGGTAAACTAATGAAATGACCTCAGGTATTCATAACTATTCCCCAGAGTAATTTCACAAGATTTTTCCTCTATTGTAAAAAGTAATCATATCAGATAGAACCAGCGTTTGTAAATATTATGCCTCGGAACCATAAAATCTTCACTCAATGTCAACAGCACAATTGCCGTCTTATTTCGAAAGCAATAAGAGCTCTTGACTTGATGATAAATGTATATTTTACACCCTTGTGCAACTGAGGCGAAGAGAATTTAATCCGTGATGACATAGATAAAATTTTATCTTAAGTGGTTTATTCGTCACTAATTTCTTTGTTTAGCTGTAGTGACGTAGTTTCTGTGCAATTAATTTTCATATTTTACACCAGCCAGTGGTTCCCAACCTCTTTTTTACAGAGGACTACTTTGACTGCGTTATTATGAGCAGAAACCACGAGGATGGACATTTTACATCATTCGCTTCACTTCTGCTACTAGTGGCGTAGCATTAGGTATTAACAACTAAACTTGATTCCCACCGGGTTGCCTAATTTTTTTACTTGGTGTCAGTGATAATCACAGATAACATACATAATAGTGTGTCAGTGCTATAAAAAGCTCTGGTGTCCTAGTGGTTTGACCTGTGGCCTCTCAAGCTCTATCGTGTGTTCAAACCCTGGCTCGCGTCTTGAGTTTTTCGAAATTCATGGACGAAATTACGCTCGAAATTAACCACAAGTTTTACGGTGAGGGTAAAACATCGTGAGCAAAATCTACACAAACCCAATCTAAACCAGGCCCGCGTGATATCAATGGCCTAAGCCCTCTCATTCTGAAAGGAGGCCTGTGGCCAGCAGTGAGATAAAAATAATAATAACAATAATAATGATTATTTAATAATTAGCAGCACAAGATAACAAAATACAATGATGTATATAGACTATGATAATTGAAGATTGTTGTCAGTGATTACAAGTATGGCATGGCTTTATTAACTGACTGCGAGGAGTTGCATCCGAAGACATACCTAACTCACTCTCACTCTTCGAATAGCCCTACAAAGAGGCATGCACCATTTTTTTGCTCTTTATTTGGCTGCAGCTGAAAATCAGCGCTGTGGTTCCGTACCTCAGCATTGCTGAGCTGCCAGCCCTTTCGGCTAGCTAAAAGTTGACTTTAATTAAACATTAAGTTATGTACCTGATGTATGCTACCTACTAGTTCGCCGAATAAACTTTTTCTTTCTTTCTATCTAAAATGTTCACTCCACGCTAGACGTGTGCGCCGATGCTAAATCTACGGCGGCGGGCGCCGGTCAAAAATCGGCGGCGGCGGCGTGTTTTCGGCGTGATTTCGGCGCGGAGAATTTAAATATTTTTTTTATAACAAAATTAGATAAAATGTAAAAAAGCACGAAACATATCAACTGTAGCGACCTCCGTGCTAAGACATAGACAATGAAGCTTTAATTGACGCCTTGCAGCGGCTGTAATTGTCACGGACAAATATAATTTTCTTAAACGGGACATTTTTCTTCTTCTCTATTCACCGATACCGTACCAGTGAACTTGGAAACTCTCCGGAGTATATCCTATGTATGTATGAGTAACCTTATGGCTGAACGACGCTCGCTTCGACTGCAGTCTCCCGATGATGCTGAATAGACAAATTTCGAAATCCTTGCGACACGATATTCGTACCTTTAATTCCGCTCGTGTTAAAGATACGATTGAGCGGAATAAAGGCTCTAAAGTGTTCGCAAGAGATATGTCTATTGGATTGGGCAAAGCCAAATGACAAAACTGAAGAGAGATGCAGTGTAGCGTGGACTAAAGCGGAAGTGTTAGGGAAATCGAGGAGTTCTATGGACGGCTCTACGAGTCGTTTACTAAGCCGTTTTCAGCGCGGCGACTCAAGACCCAAGAGCAAAACTGACCAGACACTATACCTACAGAAGATATCCCGGATATCAGCCTGTACGAGATAAGGATGGCCCTGAAACAGCTTAAGAACAACAAGGCGCCGGGTGAGGACGGAATTACGTCAGAGCTTATGAAGGCGGGTGGATCACCGGCTCTTAAAGTCCTTCAGAGGCTCTTTAATTCCGTTTTGCTCGAAGGCACAACGCCAGAAGCGTGGAACAAGAGCGTTGTGCTGTTGTTCTTCATGAAGGGCGATTACACCCTTTTGAAGAACTACAGGCCCATCTCGCTGTTGAGCCATGTTTATAAGCTGTTTTCCAGGGTAATTGTAAATCGTCTCGAACGCAGGGTCGATTACTTCCAGCCACCCGAACAAGCCGGGTTCCGAAAAGGCTACCGTAGACCACATTCTGCGGCAGGTCATACAGAAGAACGAAGAGTATAACTTGCCGCTATGTCTAGCGTTTGTGGACTACCAGAAAGCCTTTGATTCGGTCGAAACGTGGGCAGTGCTAGAGTCTCTCCAACGATGCCGTATCGACTATCGATATATCGAAGTGTTGAAGTGTTTGTATAAAAATGCCACTATGTCGGTTCGAGTACAGGAACAGAGTTCGAAGGCGATGCCCTTGAAAAGAGGCGTAAGACAGGGATATGTCATATCTTCGACACTGTTTGCTGCCGCTTTGGAAGACGCCTTCAAGCTTCTGGAATGGAAAGGACTACGCATCAATATCAACGGCGAATACATTACATCACTCACCTTCGGTTTTCCACGATATCGTGGTGGTCATGGCAAAGTCGATGGAAGAACTCAGCACAATGCTCGAAGGCCTCAATCGAGTCTCCCAACCCAACGGGTACCTAGGCCTCAAAATGCATAGGGGCAAGACAAAGGTCATGTCGAATGTCCATGTAGTGTCTACCCTATTTTGGTGAAGAATTCGGTTCTTGAAGTTGTTGACGCGTATGATACCTAGGACAAACCGTCCAATTAGATAAGTCCAACTTCGTGAAGGTGGTCAATCGTAGAATCCAACTCGGATTGGCAGCGTTCGGGAAACTCCGCAATATCTTTTCGTACAAAATTCCTCAGTGTCTGAAGACGAATGTCTTTAACTAATGTGTGTTGCCAGTGATGACATATGGATCTGAAACGTTGTGCTTCACTATATGCCTTATAAATACGTAGGCTCAGAGTTGCTCAACGAGCTATGGAGAGCTATGCTGGGGTTTCTCTATGGGATCGAATCAGAAATGAGGAGATACGTAGAAAACAAGGGTCACCTACATAGCCAAGCGAATTAGTAGTTGAAGTGACAATAGGCAGGTCATATAGCACGAAGAACAGATGGCTGTTGGGGCCGAAAAGTTCTCGAGTGGAGACCGCGGATCGGCAAGCGCAGCATGACGTCCACCAACGAGATAGACGGATGACTTGGTTAAAGCCGCGGGTTCACAACTAAAGCAACTGGATGTCTACGGGGGAGGCCTATGTCCAACAGTGGACGTCCTATGGCTGAGATGATGATGATGATGTAATCAATGACTAATAATAATTAATTGTAGTAAAATATAGAATGCTTCGAAAGTCAGAAATTCAGTATAGAAAACATTTTGAACTCGCGCCGATTTTACGCCGATACGCTGATCGGCGGCGGCGGCGTCGAAAAAATGGCGGCGGCGGCGGCGGGTCGGCGCGGCGCACACGTCTACTCCACGCTACCGAAGTTAACCTTGTAAATGTCACAATTTCTAAAAAGTTGATTCAGAAAGAAAGAAGCTGCGAAGGGATGAAAGGCAAGGAAAATCCAAACAAGGTATTTATATAATTCATTTATTTAAATTGTATAGTATTCACATTGTTTGCAACACCGGCTTTACATACAAAATGAGAACACAATTCACAAAATAACTAGGTATAAAGAGAAATGCAGCGGTCGAACGAAAGCTATAATAACTAGCAACTATACAACCGTATAGTTTAGCGAACTGGACTTATTCAAATGTACTTGGCAGTAGCAGGCTGGAGGGTGAAACGGGTAATACTGGTCGCCAACTGGCGAGAGCATAGTCAATGAGAACTCAATCGTGACGTGAGAATTCCTGTTCGGCTAGGCTCTAAATCATGGCTTTGCTTTGGTATCAAAATCTTGCTGCACCGCATTTTACGCGATCGCTTTGTATTAACTCTTTCTTCAAAGTTCTCAAACCACATGAGCAGCAAGATCTTGATTAACTACTGTAGTTACTTGTTCCATGGAACTGTTACATAGAGTTTGGACTGTAACGTCACAGCTCCATGGAACAATCAACGTTGCTTGAAGTAGAACTAAAGCAGTTTGAGCGTCTCTTTTGGCAGTTGGTCGTTAGAGTGGCAATTACAAGTGACTTAAGTTTCCCTAGGCTACGTACGCACTATTCGGTTAGCCGCGCGGTTTTAGAGCACCGTCTCTTTCTCAAGCCATGCAATGAAGAGGGACGGCGTGCTGAAACCGTGCACCTGACCGCTGCGTTCTTGTACTTAGAGCCTTGCCTTTGGCGTTCGTGACAGACGTATAGCAAAAAACAATTTTTGCACAAAAGCAGTAAGAGATGCTTTATGTCTGCGATACGCGCTCGTGATTGCATTAGGCAGCAGCAAAAGTGAAGATCGTGTGGTAAATGAGATATAAATAACGTCAGAGGTTTCTAGAGAAAATTTAGATGTACAATCCTATTACGGTTGAGAAGTATCTTTTGTTGATTTTCAACGGTTCAGATTTTTCAGACATCTATGTTGTCTTTAGTGGCATCTAACGTTATTTTGTATGTTGCTTGTCTCACTCTTACGTGACCCTTAACTTTCAGTCTGCAGCATAGACAAAGTTATCACATTTTAAATTCTAAAGGCTGAAGAATTGACTACGTCTCAGCCCTCACGTTGCCGTAAAATTAAAAAAAAGCTATATAATTGACTAAATATCTTAAACCGCTATTCGGGGTAAAAAATAAACCTAATGTCATCGCAGATTACGAGTTACCTAAACGAGAAATCCAGACTAAGTTAATATTAAACTATTGAGCATAATAATAAACAGAAGGCAGTCAACTTAATAATATTATTATAGAAAAAAATGCTCTTTGAGTATAGTGAGATACATTGTCAAATAATAAAATTGGGAAGACTGTGGAATGTGTTGGACATTCGACGAGAGAACAGTAGTACAGTTGCCAACACTAACTGACTATGCGTTCACATTGCTACATTGTGATAAGGAACACGAATGGTCAGTTAAGAGTGCTGGCTATTGTACGTCTCCAAGATACATACGTTCAATTCATGACATGTCTAAAGTAATTTACATTTTCCAAAAGAGGGCCTCAAGAACTTACTGGCACATTGCTCTCAAGAACTAACTGCTAATACT
Source organism: Choristoneura fumiferana (assembly GCF_025370935.1). Lineage (NCBI taxonomy): Eukaryota > Metazoa > Arthropoda > Insecta > Lepidoptera > Tortricidae > Choristoneura > Choristoneura fumiferana. The sequence goes on along the minus strand of NC_133490.1, from coordinate 6,205,077 downwards.
AAACGATCTTCAGACAGAAACTTTTGTTTCCAAATAATGAATACCATATATTAGAAGGATTTTTGGATTTTGCACGATAGCTAAAAATCATATAAATAAGAATAATAAATTTTCATATCGGCTACATGGAATTTTATATTGGCCCATGAAATGGGTATCTAGAATCGAGCATGCATTTGATTTTCTAGTATAATAAAAGAATAGAAAATATATAACTCCTCATCATATTCCAACACATTGCATAGACAATCGCTACAAAGAATACAAGCCACAATCAATTTGTTAATATCATTACAATGTGCATTTCATTTGTTTATTTTTTGTACATACAGCTGTAGGTATGTCAAATTATATACATATAGAGAAAACTAACAAATAAACGAGGACTAAATTGGCATATTTAAATAAAATATACCTACTCACATAGGCCTTTCGTAATGCTAAAAAATATCAGGAAGACAAAATAACGAAAGTACAATTACTTATATTTTTAGTGTTACTTGGTTTTACTTTGTTTCACATAATGTACCCTTTAGTCTCAAATTCCCAGTTTTTGTACTTAAGTCATAAATTACAGCTTTAAATAAACTACAAGAAAATATGAGGCTACGTAACGATTTTTAACTATTACTAATATGTATGTAATTAAAAATATGTAGCTGAAATCACGTACAATATTTGTCATCAAATCTTTTACCGAACACTTTCGAGTCAAAAAAACACTTATGTACATTCTATAAAAGGTTATCTTTCGCTCAACTGTGCGGAAAGTTATGAAAAGTATATTGTTAGTGATGTTCAACTGTCACTATTTAAGCAGTAACGTAAAATGTCAAAGACTACATAGTTTATGTGAAACATAGTAACTACATTTAGACTAAAGCTATGTGCCTCGACAACCTTCGTGTTTCTGAAATAGCACGGAAAAAATTGTCACTCATTCGGAAATCGAAAGTTGCCGAAGCACTAACTTGGGTAGTCGAAATAAGTAGAGAGCGGATTTGAAGTAGCGATTACAAGTTTAATGTGGATAAGACTAGTACAAGAAAGAATTTATTTTTATCAAAATTGTACGTAATAAATAGGATCTATATGTTTGAGCTGTATAAAACTCCTTTAATGATAATAAAATAATTTTCTTTACTTATAGTTTGTTGCAAGAATAACATTTGTTTAATTTAACTATCTATAAGTTTGCATTGCTGTAAGTAATGTAATAATGTAAGTAAGTACCCGTGTAAGTAAATAACCGTAAGACCAATAAACAAGATGATATCTAATAAATATATCTTTCTATCTATCTAACCAATAGCACTAGTCATATCCATATTAAACTTATAATCGCTACTTCAAATCCGCTCTCTAGAAATAAGTCTTCTAGATGCCATTTCACGAAAGATCTATTTCGAAGTTGGATACTAATCCAAATTGTTTATTGTCACATTTTGACAGATCTTACAGAGGCGACATCTAGTGACAAGTAGGGAAAGAACAACACTCATATTGCACAGACAGATGCTTGAAGGTATTCGAATGCGATGCAAACATAAATTGCACAGAGTATATTGACAATGTTGATATTTACGCGCACTATCGACCATAACGAAACTAGCAACTTTAAGGCGCTCATAAAAGCATTTATCTCTCTCGCACTTGACTAACTTGACTAGTTAAAAAGAGACGGTAGCTGTATATTAGTTTACAGATATTTTAAGGTGAAACAAGGTATGAAAGAAACTCAGAGATTTCTAATACATCGTTAACTGGTTCCAATAATGTTCGATAGTGACACGTGTAAACAATGTCAATAGTTAAAAGTAAACACATTTATTAGTCATATCAAATGTAGTCAAACCGACGATAGGCGAAGACTATGCAAGTCTATATTTTTACTGTGAGATCATATTTCAAGTTTTTTTACTAATTTGTCGAATAATATACGAGACACCCTGGACCATTTTCGCGTTTTACTAACACTCCAGCAATACGAGGCTGCTGTCTCTACACTGCTTTATTTTCCTTATCGTTCAGTGTGACTACAACTTAACAGCATTATACACGAAGTAAAGTCGAACAGTACAAGCTTTTAAAAAACCTCAATTTAAAAGTCAAGCTAACGTACTAGTAAAACATTTAAGTACTTCAATGTCTTTTATATTTTACATTTGACCTTTCTCAGTGCATGACGCCGCGATATTGATATTGTTACATATTAGACTAATTCAATGATTAAAATTAAACACAGAAAAGGAACTTAAGTAAACAAAATGCTGTATATATAGTAAATACATTATGTAAATAACTGTAACTCTCCATAGTATATGGCCAGGGATACAATATTGATCTATACGGACGCGGGCGCCGCTGTACAAACGTGAACGCCGCGACTCTATGCTACGCGCGTAGCTTGCACCTTAACTAGCTTAAAAGGCCATGTAACTAACTACCCTTAAATCCTTTAATAATTCCGATTATAAGGTCACCATTTCGTTACGAATACAGCTTCACTATATCACTTGAGAAATTATACAACTACGAAAACTTATAACGAATCGACGAAACAATAGAAAAATGACATTTTGATTCTGTAGAAAATTGTTACGTTAATATAGTCACACACATTAATAGTTCGCTTATTCTATGGTTCCGAGGGGGGATTTGAAGATTTTAGCGGAGCAGCCGAGGACTAGAACGTCCTGTATGCTCGCTGGCGGGTTTGGCGACGCGCTTGTAAAGACAAGCAACCCCCACCCGCCCTCACAGCAACTGTGCTCCCTCTCGGAACCTCAAGTCGTTTCGGTAAAATGATAAAAGTTCCTTAAACAGTGGTCGAGGTTCCCTATCACTAAACCAGACTTAGTAGGCACTAACACCAACACATCCGACTTCACGTCTTTACGCAGGTATAATACATAGAAAACAGTGAAACACGTTAGTAGTCGCACAATTCCACTAGATGTCCGTTACTTAAACATTCGTAGTCTTTATTTATTTATTGAGATCAATTTTGCCGCTATGCACTAGATTGGACTCGCCGAGCGAAATAGTCTGTTGCCGCCACCGCCTCGCCTAAAACTAAACACTTAGTAGGAACATGGAGGTTCGCACGCTTCCGTCAAACAAGTCGGGTTACAAAAGGGCTCTTAACAGAGAGCCAAATTAACATACTTTGTTCTGTACCTCGACTAACGTGAAATAATTACGTATCGATCAGTCGAAGAATGTGAGGCGGTGGCCAGCTGCACTGTCCACGATACCGCACCAGCGTCGCTAGCACCAGCTCGAGAGATACCCATAAGCTAGCTACCCTTTCAACTATGTCACCGTAAAAAGCAATACTATTATAATTCGGAATAGACACCATTTGCGTTAAATTAAGCAAAAATGATTACCTTGTTCTAACACTAAATCCTTTTCTAATCATTCCGGAATGAAAGAAACTCGACAATAAAATGATAAACAGCATGGAATTGCTGTCTTGTCACTCACTATTTACCCTTCCTACTCGGTTCACTAGAAAGTTTGTAGTGTTAAAGCATGGCAGACACTTGTGCTTGCTCTCCTAAGCTTTTTTTGTATCAACTTAATTTAGGATATATTTTTATTTATCTTTTGTAATTGAAATCAGACATGTTTTCAGTGCGTGTATACGGTGACACAGTCGACTTTAGAATCGTGAGAGGCCACTGTAGCACTAAGTTTACATCTGTAATCTACGCATGAGAATGCACTCTTCCCCAAATACACCGAAACATTTGCAGGAAACAATTCACTCTCTAAAGGTACAAACTTAGCATCACCCTCTTCCACACCCTACTTTCGGCTGTATATGGGAGCTAACTATGCAAACGATGAAGTCCTTTCAGTTTGTTTCGACCAGCTCCGTTTTTAAAACAGAACTAGTGGAAAAAGGGTTTCAAAACATCGACGAGTTACATGGGGTACTATCCAGCTAAATTTAAATCTGCTAAGATAGTGTATTCAAGTGCATTCTCGATAGAGATAAACAGTCATCGGAATAGGTACTTAATGCCAATTTCCCTAAAATTCTAGAGAGGACGTAACGAAAAGTGTTAACTGCCAAAAATATTAAAATATTGAAATGGTCAAATGGTCATTAATGTCATTATGTTGGATCTTTTAGTTAAGTTTATGGCAAAAAAGGGCCTGAATCTTTTCTGAGATCAGAAAAAGCCGAAATAAATTAAAATTAGTCGGGATAAAATAGTGTTGTAATTTGTAATCATTCTTAATAACGTCCTTTCTAGAACTTCAGGTAATTTGCCACCCCCTATTCCGACGATTGGATATAAACCTAGCACTCTAGTCCTCACTTCGGAGGCTTATGGGAACTCACAGTACGAGCCACAAAGTCCGGTGCGGTGGATCAGACGAGGTGGTCGCGGTCGTCGAGCGAGGCGTCGCTATGGTCTGCGCGCAGCTCGCGCTCGAGGTCGAGCGAGCGTCGCTCCAGCTCCAGCCGCGCGCCCGCGCCCGCCGCTGCCGCGCGCCGCGGCGCTTCCAGGGATGACACCTGGAAACAATACAGGTTTCACTTCTCATGCTTGTAAAGTTCGTATTTATGCTGGATGGAGACAGTGGCGTGCTCAATGCATCCCCTAGACTAGACTAAGTCACTCCGACAGTTATGGCAAATCTAGTTCACGTAGTCTAGTGCCACGAGATTTGAAATTAATGATTACACACACAGCTACAAAAAGAACTGATTACACATACGGAAAATGAATGAAATGAATAAGTAAGTGTCAGAATGCTGCTGTCATTACACAACATGTTGTAGTTGTGTGTGTAATCATTCACTTCAACTCTCGTGGCACAGTTAATTTATATTCAAATCCGTTTAGGCTGCAGCTAGGACCAAAAAAATAGACACTTTAATTGTATGTATTTTATTTCTCTGTTTTTTCATGTATTTTTTGGTTTATATGTGTGTTGTGTAAATTTTGTTGTATTTGTGGTCTTCCGTAATAGTAAATAAAATGTTTTCTTTCTTTTTTTCTTCGGGTAGACGTGTAATAAAAAGAGTATTGTAGCCGGTTACGACAGACAAAACATTGGCAGGCCTCCCACTAGGTGGACGACCAATTTGTGGTGGATTGTGAGAGCTATGGGCAACCAGTTAATGCAAGTGGCGTTCTAAGAAGGAGCTCTTTGAACTGAAACAATTACTTCACCCGCGACCTCATGATAGCTACGTTTATGCAAGATATGCGTGTTCACGCAATTCCTCCACCTCCACACTGCAAGAACACACACAAATCACACGATCTGTCACCATCACCACACTACACTGACGCGTTTCGAACTCAACCAGAGCTCATTCAGAGGAACACAACCGTTCACCTTCACCAGACGTTAAACTGGGGGAGGTCTTTGTTCTGCAGTGGACGTATTCCGGCTGATGATGATGGTGATGATAGTGGTATTTTTTAAAGTAATAGCAGATAAAGGAGCAGATGGTTCACCTGATGTTAGGTGATTTGATTACCGTAGCCCATGTCTATTCGCAGCACTATCAGGAAAGCAAATGCGTTGCCGGCCTTAAAATGGTGTTGATGATGATGATGGTGATGATGAGCTGACCTTGGCGAGGCGGCGTGCGGTGGCGCCGGACGCGGAGGGCGCGCGCTAGGAGGGCGCGGGCAGGTGCGGCAGCTTGCCGGCGCCCCAGTAGCGCGCCCCGCAGCCGCTCGCGCCCGCCGACGACCCGCTCTCCTCTGACAGCGCTGCTTGGAGTTTCGCTTCTGCAATTACAAATAATCCTTTTAAGGTGGCGACTGGCTAGTAACCTTTGCTTGTAAATGTAATGTGTGGTTCACGACGATCGTGTTACATTAGAGCGAACACTCATCTTGAGCGTCCTGCTCATTTAAAGAAAGAAGACATTTATTCACTAACACAGAAGACACACATATACAGCAAAATTAACACAAATGAAATAAAAAATAATAAATTACATAATTACAAATTATTTGTGCTCCATCTCCAGATTAATCGACGAACGCTCGCGGTGACTGACATTTTGTGTCACATTTGCGGGTGACATTAATTACCGGCATGGACAATACCGACATGGAAATACCGACCCGATATTTCGTGTACACGCCCATACAAACTGGTGTCAAACTGACAAGAGTTTCTATGGGCGTGTCACAAAATATCATGTCGGTATTTCCATCTCGGTATTGTACGTTCGGGAAATAGTGTCACCCACGTTTACCATTGGTTAAAATAAGTCAACGAGCCAATCGCAAGCAAGACTGACCTGACATCAAACGAACTTCATGATACTAACGCCATCTAGCGATAGGTAACCCAAAAAGCCCTCATTCAGGCCGAAATAACTTTTATACTCACTGGCTACTTGTGAAGCGTTAAATGTGACAGGCGTGCGCGCGAGTGGGGTACGTAGCGAGCCGCCGCGCGCGCCGCCGCTGCCAGCGCCCGCGCCCGCGCCCGCTCCCGCGCCCGCCGCGCTCACAGACTGCAACAAGACACGCAACGCTGTAACGTCTCGTGTAACATGCTTAACACACCCAAGGCCAGATTAATCATAAGGCAGAGTAAGCAATTGCGTAGGAACCCCGCGCGCGCACAAAGAAATTGAAAATATTTCATAGTTATAGAAAAATTGTATCCTCAATGAAAATAGCTTATTTTCAACGCATGCTAATCCGTTGATTTGATTGGACCTGAAGTGCTGATGATCTTAAAACGGCTTGGAAAGAAGGGCCCGAGTTGTCTTGTTAATCCGGCCATGTGTACATAATCTTGACCTATGTTTTTATTGAAAAATACCTACTTTTGTAAAATAAGTAACAGCAAGAAACAATTAAATTATGATGCGACTTTGTTATCTTTTTATGATTTTTAATGTAATGCAATTACTTTTTAAAAGGTATCGTTCAATAAAAAGACAGGTCAAGATTAAAAAGAAGTATAGTGAAGTACCTGAATACTGCAGCATGCAATGTAACACTGTTACATATATTAGCGTATGTTGCGGTCACTTCAGCGATGTAAATATTTAGAGCATTTTGTACAATTCTCAGCAGTATTTGTAAGTCAAGTAGCAGCAAAAAGTATACATTATATTAAATATAATAAGACGCAAGCTATAAATATAACAATCAACAAGCGCAGCAACTTGGATCTTGTAACACTGCGATCAATTATTTAAAGTATCTTTAATGTTTTGGGTTATTTATTACTTAGTGCAATCGCAAACCTGGTGCGAACCCAAAAGTAAAAAGTATGATCAGAAAAGTATAGTTAGAAATAACAAAACGCTACTTAGTACCCACACTTTTATGGTCTTGATCATAAAGTACCTTTACATCCAAATATCTAACTATAATATAGGAAACAAGCAGAATAAAATTAAGCTATTTTTAGAGTAGAAGTAGCCCTGAAGTAAGTACATTGTTGTTGGACTAAAACTGCATTGGGATACAGACAATAATCATTAAAATAGATACACGGATCACACACTATTAGTAGTCGAGGTATGCTCGATATGTTTCGAGTAAATCCGTGGCTCCTTTTCAAGGTGAACTCGAACGGAAAGCCAACCGTAAACTGTTGGTATCTATTTTAATAATTAAGTATCTCGCTTTTAACTGCTGAATTATTGAATCTCAATTAATTTCCAAGCCTTATAATTATCCATGAAGCTTGAAAATATACAGAAGAAATATGAAGTAAGATAAGCTCAAATACTACACATACATACCTGAATACCTTATCTCATATGGTACCCAGCTAGTAAAATTAAAACAAAGTTAATAAAAAATAATTATTAACTAAAATAAAAATAAATTTAACTTAAATAAAAAATTGCTTGTGGTAATTTTGAGCAAGGGTATCACTGGATGAGAAAAATAAAACTTTTTAATATATTTCAATGATATAATATACTGGGGTTTCGTATGTAAAAAAAGGATTAAGAGTTAATTTGTTACGAGTACATTAAATATGGTAGGATTATTTATTAATACCCAACATTAACGAATATTAGGTTTTGTTTCCGTATCTTTTTGATCCACACCATCGTTAGTCAAAGCCAAGATCTTGTTTCTGACTAAAGTTAAATAGAATAAACTCACTAGTAATATTTCGCGACCAAACGAAATATTCAAAATGGCTGAAATATTGTTTTTTACGATTTCAACTTCCATACCATGACATAAATAGAATTAAAAGCCCTTATCATCCTACTGAAATACTCAACACGTTTTTCTCAAGGCTTGATTTTCGAAGTCGAGATTGTCGAGTTAAAAAATCTTTAACTAATTATAATCTTGCTTTATTTTTCAAAGACAACAATGCTTCTTTATACATATTAAGAGTTTTGTTTCACCACAATCACGCCTAGCGGTAGGTGCCGAAATTGAGCAACTGCTTAGAAGACACACTTCACTCTGAGCACCCTAGTGGTATATTTAGTTTTTCGGCAGGGTCAAATAATAAGGAACGTTTACACGTCCATAACGTGGGAATTCTCCGAAGATGAATACTTAAGTGATGTGACACTTAAATAATGATTAATATCTCTCTTTAGGTATATTAAACAAAAACAACAAATAAATGAAATAATGTAATACCTAGGTAATCTATTATTCGAAAAGGTTATCAAAGTAATAAATTTTTTCATGTTTGATGACAGAAAATGTTGTCTTCTAGATGAAAATATTAATTTTAAATTGTTAAATGGTGTCTCAACGTCTACAGTACCAAGTCGATGGATATAATATGCGTTACCTGTATTTATTTACCGATATCGGATCCCGTTTGCGATCCATAACATTGTAAGCCATAATGTAATGTTTGTCATAAAGCTCATTTGCCGTCTTTTTCTCTAACGCCATACAATTTTCAGGGACTTTGAATGCAATAATCAGCAAATTAGTTATTTAAATAAATGAGCCAATTGCAAGCAAGACCGTAACGTGAAACGGACCTCACGACACTAACGCCATCTAGCGATATTTCGCCTGACAAATACCCTTCATTACTTCTCCTGATTGCCCAAATTCGGCTTTATTATACCCAGAGATCGGAATTTTCGCGGCATTTTTGATCTGTCATTGACTTCTCAACTATCGACTTTACCTAAATGATAAACGATGATGTTATTATAGTAAAATAATAATCGTAATATCTTTTATAAAGACACTTATGGAATACTTATTAGCACTACAACAGACTGAATATTAAATTGAATGATTAAATTAGAAATTGTTAACTATTCATTGTTTTATTAATTAATTCACATTTTCGACTGCTCAAAAATTAATTGGAAGAGTTCGTTCTTTAACGATAAAACCGTCTATTGTTGGCCTCTACTTTTAATATTTTGAACATGTTTTGCATCGATATATCGATTTTGAATATCGGAAGTCGTTACGTGAGAAGTCACTATGACAGATCAAAAATGGCGCGAAAATTCCGTTCTCTGTCTATAACATACAATTATTAGTACTGGCTGTTAGAAATCGAGATTAAATTTTAAATTACCACAAGCAGGGTGCCAAAACAAAACGAACCTATTTGTCTGTGCAGTGGGGCGGTGCGAGCCGCTTTGCGTGCGCGATACTAACGTGCGAGGGCGGCGCCGGCGGGTCGTCCTCGTGCGGCGCGCGCGGCAGCCGCCGGCGCAGCCACGCGTGCCGCAGCGCCTGCGCAGGCGTTAGCCGCTTCTCCGGGTCCCATTCTAGGCATCTGCAAATGAAGAGGCACGTGCTTGAAGGATATTTACTCGTAAATTCAAATTAAATATGCTTTTATTTCAGGCCAGAAGCCCATAAAAAAATTGTTACCCCATAAAAAATTTGACGACGATTCCGGATAGCCAAGTGGTTAGAGAAGCTGACTGTGAAGCTTGAGGTCCCAGGTTGGATCCCCGGTCGGGGCTGATATTTATCTCTCTCGGGTCTTGGACATTTTTAATAGATGTATTTTAACCGACTTTAAGCTATGCTTAGTTTGGAACTGGCACAATTGGTGTCAATTGTCCCATAATATTTATTTATATGATCATAAAGAGATCCTTGACTTGCTTGCACTGATGGGCGGTGGTAATTTCCCATCAGATGACTGACCCGTATGCTAGTTTGCCTCCTTCTCATAAATTGTTAAAAAAGAAAAGTTAACATGTTTACTTTTGTTCACACAAAACAAGTAAGACCTAGAACAGAGCCAGACCTAGAGAAAAATTGCATAGCATAGATAGATTGTTTACTAGGTACTCACCTCCTAATGAAATCAATAAAGAATTTGTCCTGGCAGCCCTTGAGCGCCGTGACAAACGTTTTGGAGCCCGGCAGGCCTCGGGGCTTGCCTCTTCTAGACATTCCTGAAAAAATAAAGAAACAACATGTAATTCTACTAATATTATAGGGATTTTCTTGCCATCGCTGTCACGAATAAATGTTTTCTCTCTATTAAATGTGAAAGTTTTGAGTGTGTGTGTATGTTTGTTGTTACTTCTACACGCTACAACGGGTGGAAGGATTTAGATGGTATGTAGATAACTGGGCGCTTGGAATAATACATAGGCTACTTTTATCCCAATATTCCCACGGGATCGGAATAAAATCTCGTATCCTGGGTTTGTCGTGCGCTTCATTTTGATAGGGTTTTGCCCATAATCCCCACGCTGAGCATGCGGGTTGGGGATCTGCCAGTTTATAGCACCACCGATGCTGCTGCCCATCAACAATTTGACATTGACATTTGACAATCGCTGAAGTAAACGAGTTCTTGAGTGGAGACCGCGTCTTGGCAAACGTAGTGTGGCACGCGCTCCGGCCAGGTGGAGTGACGATCTGCGAAAGGCTGCTGGTAGAAGCTGGATGCGTCTCGCCGAGGACAGGGCGCAATGGCGTTTGGGGGAGGCCTATATCCAGCAGTGGACTGCTATAGGCTGATGATGATGATGATGACCCTGGGCTTAGAGTCATGAAGTTTGGCACGAGTGTTTTATATATAAAGTTAATGAAATCCATAATGTAATCCCGGGGGAATTCCCGTGGGAATTTAGTAATATCCCGTAATTTTAATGCTACTTTCTCCTCTAATGGATTAAGCGTGTGTCAAAAAGACAGGTTACAAACACAAGTAACACCCTTTTCCATGTCAGGGTTGAAAATCGCACGTGTCAAACATTTCAAGGCGCGACTGTTATATCAAGGTGTGAAAATAGTCTACGAGCATTATGTAATTCAATTCGAATACACATTCTTAACATTTTCATTATGTTCATTCATGTCAAGGTAGCGAACAAGTTTATAAAACGCGATGAACATTTTAATGCAAACGGTTTTATGTCCCATAAAACAGATTTGAGTAGAAATTTGACACTAAATTACTCCGCCAAGTAGGATGGCTCGCAACTTTTGGCTTTTTACCAAGAACATCAGACTTGCAGTCAGCAGTACCATAGACGAATATTTTTAGAACAGACCGTTAATCTATGACCTGTCTCCGATTAACCGTTTAGTCACCCCAGGGTTAGTTTTGGGCGATGCGTAACAGTTTTTCCGCACGGGGCAATGACAGCTCAAAAGATATTTAAAATGTGACTCATAATCATATTACTACTTACATGCTTCTCTTACTACTACTAATATTTTTTGAGTAGGTATTTATTAAACAGACCAATTTTTCATATATTCTAAAATATAAAACACCTACTTGCTGCTTGGTGTCTATTAAAGCCTTCACTTAATTAGGCAGTAGTGTTTTATCTATTTTTAAGTACATACTTACCTACATATCAAGGGACTGGATGAGAGATTAAAGAAAGCCATAGATAGAACTTTTTTGATTTACGTATTTATCCAAAGGCAGCTAACGGGACCGTACTTATTCTAATATTGATCCTCCACTGTACGTTATAGTGTCAGTCTGTCACAGGCTGTGTACATTTCCTATGTTAACACACTTGAAGTTTACCTACATATTAGACTATGAAAACGACCGCTTAAAACTTGAATGGAATCCTCATGCAAGAAACGTGTCGTGTTCGGCGTTTTTTTCTCCATATTTATAATGACTCATGACTGTTAGTATACGGAACCCTTCATGTTCGAGTTCGAATCGTACTTAACAGTAACAATGAGTTCTTCTTAAATTTAAAATGATCACCGATTACAAGTCGATCAGGCTACTACAATTATTACAGATAGTGTTATATCATTAGTGCAAATGCCTTTTTTTGAAGTTGAGAATTGTAAAGCCACGCAATTTTATATGCTGATTGTTCTTTAATAATATTTAGAATATTTTTTCTTTCAAGTTTCTTAATGCTCGGTGTGAAAAGTTGTATGAGCCACTCGGGCGGGAGCAAAATTATTTTCATCTTGGGCGTTAACACTTGACTGCCTCATTACGCTCAGGATTCTATTGCAGAACCCTTCGCTACATTCTGGATTCAATGTACGCCCTCGCCGTAAATACACCATTTTGCTCCCTTGTGACACAAATAACTATTAAGCTACCTTTACAAATAAACAATGTTATGTTATAAAGGTTTGAAATTCAAGATTAGACAGAGAATGACATACTGGCATGTGACGTCACACGCCAGTACCGCCATACTTGCTGCATAGAGAAAATCTTTTGAGAAAGAGACAGGTATATAGATTTTTCAAAAAATCACTATAAATCAAAATTTCAACCGATTTAAATTTTCTCTTCGCTAAACACTATCTGTATATCTATATTTTCATAATAATATTAAGATTTTTAGATGGCAAAATCAGGAGCTGTCAAATACCGTATTCCCCAAAAATGTTTACAAAAAATGCAAAATCCCCGCGTGGGTTTGGCATTCGTGACACGGAGCATGCGCTATCCAATCATTTGGGAAAAGGCGCGGAATTATGTACGTGTTTATTACTACGAAAATTTCTTTACGCAGCATGGTATTTTTAGTTGTTAGTAAGTGTTTTAGTTAGTCAGCGCTGTCTGCCGGCGGGACATAAAGCGGGATGAAGACACAACCTCTTAGTCATGAGGGTTTGACAGGCCGAGCGTTGGCAAAGTCATGGTGCCAGGTTTACAGTATGTGGGACGTAACCAATGTAACTGATCCGCAACGTTTGTTGGTAAACATTAGGCTGTTGATCGTATGGATGTTTGTTGCATGGACAAAGACGAAGCTTCAGAATTGATTGACAAAAAAGCAGAGGCTGTATTGCTTAAAGCGCGGGCGCTCTCGATCGTATACACCATCTCTTTCTAACCTTATCCTATACTGTTTAATTTACAGTTACTGAGGGGCACCTTAATAATTTCTATAAATGGCTTGTGTTTACCCCCTTACTAACTAACATTACAAACGTGATAATAAGTTTCTTTGTTTGTTTCGCTTTCACGCCTTAATTACTGAACCGATTTCCATAAAATTATACATACATCATATTAGAAGACCAGAATAAATAATAGGATACGTTTTATCCCCAAAAAAAGACGAAGTCGCGGGCAACAGCTAGTGTTGCTAAACCAGGCGCAAATCCAGGATTTCATAAGGATAATAATTGTTTATTACCTGATAGAGAACACATATACAACACTAAATATAGGTAGGTACACATGCATGGTTATCTCGAGCAGCCTTAATGGGCGCCGCTCACGGCCGCTCAGCTATAAATTATGATTTGATTTAGGAAGAAGCAATCTTGGCTCGTTTCTCCTACTTCATCTTCCACAAAGGTGATAAATAAAATTATATGATATTCTGCTTATCGTACGTCAGAAATTAGTGTCAGCCCCTTTTTAATTACTCATTGCCCCCCCCCACTCTGCACCTGACATAAAAAAATTCAACCGCAAACGCGTTTGTCGGTCCTTAACAAAAATGGCGCCTCTCATCTACTCAATGATTTACTGGTGAAAATCATTTAATGGCATAAGTTTGTTTTTGTACATATACCTATCACATATAGTCACTACTTTGAAAAAATCTCGTATCTCAAATCAATACGTCAACAAATATGACCCTTAAAACAATGTTCATTAATTTCACTCGGAAAGATCATCGATTTTGAGATACCAGCTTTTTTCAAAGTAGTGTCGATATTGTGTTTGTTTCTTCATTTTTGGGTATACATGCGTGTTAAAATAATATCCGTTTGCAACGTCTTACCTCCAACAAGCACAGTGCTCCCATCCGACATCGTGTTGGCTGTACAGTACCGCGGCAGACCTTTGCTGCTTATGAAGTTCTTGGACCGTTTCCCTTGCTCGATCAGCTTCTGTGGCGGCATGCCGAGCATCTCAATGATGCAGGCCATTTGGTCGGCTTCGTCTTCGCCGGGAAGGAGGGGGAACCCTGGAACGGTGGAAAGGAGAATTTAATTTAAGATTGTTTGAAGACTAAGGGGCTGTTTCACCATCCATTGATTAGTGTTAACGTTAAATGACGGTTAAATGTGATGCCGTCTCTATTTGTTTTGTTCGAATAGACGGAGACGGCATCACATTTAACCGTCAGTTAACGTTAACACTAATCAATGGATGGTGAAACAGCTCCTAAGAAGGACATTGGCAGGCGAGCGAGTTCAAAGAGTTTTTCGTGGACGAATTGGCTGGCGACAGTAGTTATGTAGATAAATTTATGTGCATATAACGTATAACGTACACGAGTAATGTACGAACATTGACGCAATATTCATTTGCTGTATGTAACTCTATCAAGGGCAGGCAGAAGGCTTTCGACCACCTACTTAAAAGTTTATCTATTATTATTTTTTTGATCTTCTGCTGACAAGGCATGTCTAAATAATATGAACAGTTTAGAGAAAGTATTCTTACCAGATTAGCTAAGTTGATTGGCAAAGAAGGGGTATAAACAGCTAACTAGCTGTTCGATTACAATCTTTCGAAATCATCATACGAGTTGGTAGGTATGTACCTTTTTTGAACATGAAACTACCGTGAGACTCACTCATATTAAATATAATGACCGAAACATGTCGAGCTAAACTCGATTTAAGACGTGAGTTATCCGGGTCATTATATTTAATATAGGTATGTACCTATTAAGTATATACCTACTGTGTTTTTAATCTAATATGCAATTTGATTGTTATTAATAGCTTCTAACATATTTATCGACGACGATATTGTTAACTACCCACCACTAACTGATTACATATACATTAAGAATATATTATATATTTATTCGGCTAGGCATTAATTCACGGTCCACCCGTTTAAGAGCCACGGTCCCACAGACAGACACACATAGCGGCCAAACTTATAACACCCCTCTTTTTGCGTCGGGGGTTAAAAAGTTAATCAGATCGATTCTATTGTAACTAAAATAGAGCAGGTGACATCGATTCGAATGCAGCAAGTCGATAAAGTTGTCTAATGAGGCTGGGTCTCCACCTACTTATTTATAGATTCAAGGGGTAGAAGATTGTGAGAATTTTCTCACGAGGTAAAAACTTGCAATTTATTCATTGAATTCATTTGGCTTGCAGGGGCAGCATTTATAGGCTCATGAATGACAATTGTACAATATGTACCTAATAGTAAAGACCTATAAATAATCACGTGTTCAAACATTAATTGTAACACTTTAACACTTTATTAACCAACCTAACCTTATGGACTCTTGTCTGAAATAAATTATTAATTTGAATTTGTTTGGCGTTTATGTACGAGTATATATGTATGTAAACTCTTCATTGCACATAAAAATAAAAATACAACTACACAGAGGAGAACAAAGGCGAGCTTATCATCCCTAAAAAGGAACCTCTTCCAGCTAGATTACTAAGTAGTCATGTCTTAACTGTTTTTTTTTATTTTTGTAATGTCTCTGTACTGCTTTTGGTGATCAATAAAGAATATTTTTGTATTGTATTGTATGTCTTAGTTTTATACTTAATTAAAAGTTTTTTTTTGGATTATTGTTTTGTAGGTAGGTATTATTTTTGTCCCGCTAGATAGCATAGGTACTCATATCAAATATTTCCAAAAACACTCAGAAAAAAAAACATCTAAACATTTATCTGGAGTAGAGATTTACGATGAAGGAAAGCATCGTGAGCAAACCTGCACAAACCTGCGAAGCAACTCAATGGTGTGTGTGAAGTTCCCAATCCGCACTGGGTCCACGTGGGAACTACGGCCCAAGCTCTCAATATGAGAGGAGGCCTGTGCCCAGCATTGGGACGTATATATATAGTAGGTCGAACCACTAGGCTGCCGCGACTTACGGATTGTCGTTAAATGTAAGCTTATTATGGTCTTACCTGTTAGCAGTTCCGCTAATATGCAGCCCAGCGACCACATATCGATGGGCATGCCGTACCGAGCGCCCATCATGACCTCTGGCGCGCGGTAAAACCGCGACTGGATGTAGGTATACACGCGCTGGTGCTCGTAGCAGGAGCTCCCGAAGTCTATCACCTGGAAGGACCAGAGAAACGTGTTAGAGAGGTAGTGGGAAGCTCTGTTAGCAAATAAATAAACTAGAGAGCGGCGTAGAGTGAACAGTATAGCGAATTAACCATTTTGTAAACTTCACAAAGCACATAACAAGTTACCAATTCATATTTCCTGAACTAAAACTCGGAGAGTGAGAGAGCGTAAGTTAGAACTGCAATGTAACATTCTAATAATAATATTGTTTTACTACTCTAATATTTGTTCGTGATTTTCCATGTTTGAACTGTCCAAATGGTTTCATGTGGCACGGAAGTAAGAAAAAAGCGCAAATCCTTACTAATATTATAAATGCGATATTACCTCATCACTGAACTAAACCGATTTAAATGATATTGACGGACATAGGATAAGTTTTTCGCGGGTTAGCGCTAGATGATTTTTTTGCAGACGGAGTCGCGGACAAAATCTAGTACAATAGTATATAAAAGCTAAGTAACCTAGTAAAATGACTTGTTAGAATTAAGCATTTAATAAAATATCCATTAACGTTAAATGATACAGCAGTAGTCATAAATACGTATCTGTATACCTATAACTACTCGTACATCTAAATATAGGTAAGTGTACTTTGTCCTTGCGAAGCATATTGAACTCTATATTTCATATTTCCTGTTAGCTATGTTTTGACTTACGAGTGTTTATGTTTTGCGCCAGATGATAAATCATTGAAGTAAACGGGCGTACATGTCAAATTAAATTAAGTTTAAAAAGAATGATGAAAACAAAACATAATCTTCATGATGTAGGTACACTTGTAATGCATATTTCGTAGAAATTGCTAACTTTATAAAATAAACCAAACCTAAATCAATTACATGATGAAAAAAAAACATCTAATTATGTTAAGGTAGTACTTTACCAATCGAGCTCTGCTTAGTTTTTTTTTGTGAAAACTTGTTTTTTTGGAGAGTTTGCACTAAATAATAATAACATCTAAAATTTATCTATACTAGTGTTACGAGTATGAATAAATTTAGTTCTTGGTGGTAGCTGGCTGGATATAAGCTAGTAAAATAACTTGATAAATAAGAAAGAAGTAAGAACTAAATGTAGCCTGTGACTTCGTCCACAAATAATTCGTATTATCGGTATTTGAAACTGCAATTTTTCGGAATGAAATAGTCTTGTGTGTATTCCATATTTTATCCGAATTTATTCAGCAATTTCGTATACGAGTAGGTAATAAACTTTTATTTATCCAAGCCTCGCAAACCTTCGCGTTTCGTACAGTAAATTGACACACTCATTTTCTCAGTTATCACACAAAAACGAAGCAAAATACACACAATAGCTTTTTCACTACAACATCCAATTCAAAGCGATATAACTAAAAGCCGTATGGCTCCCAAACTGTTTACTTAGAAAATATTTAAAAGATTAAACATCGCATAACATAATATTTTTATTTCATTCAATGGGTACTAAAAGCAGACAATTAATAACGTGCAAAAGAATCGATACAATATGAGCTCTGTTTTTCTAACTTCCATCGAGAAAACAACCTCTAGACACCTTACTTCAAGCGCAGAGGCGTTAGAAGATGGGAATCAGGGCAATCGTTTAGGGCTTCACGTAATAACCCAAGTAGACCCATTCAAAACTTTTTAATTTCTGTTACTATCAGAGAAATACCTCTTTTTAATTCTAAGAACTAGGACGTCGCAAAAATCTACCGCGCGGAGCCTCGCCTTAAGGAGGAACATCAGATTGGTGCGAAACATGTCGAGCTATTAATATGATCGTTGCCCGTGAATCTAATATGTTGTGATAATAATGCCTAAGGCCGCCGCTGGTCAAGCGAACGGTCTCTTTTACAAATACGACGAATAGATCAGCCTCTTATTGTCTTACTCACTCGGAATCACGATCGCACTTCTTTATGTCACTCGGTATAGGATAAGGGTAGAAAGGAATGGTCAATGCGATCTCCAGCGTGCGCGCGTTAGCAAATACGGCCTCGGATACTCTACCGCCCGACAATGTCCGGTCTGTTCCGACTATTTCCGGAGCCTTTGAACATCACCGTCCTACCTGAGGTCGCTACTAGAATGATTCCCTCGCAACAAACAAGTCCACATTCATCGTCTAGAGGCTGCCTTGTCGATGGCAAGTCCTTTGATGTTTATTTAGTAAAGATTCTAATGTTTATCTTACGACTATTTTGATTTAGTGTAATAATACATGTTCCCTGAATTCCATGAGGACTGGAGTCGTTTTAAAGTTACATTAATTCTTTATAAAAATAATAATCTTTGTCTTTGATGAAACGTCTTCATTGAAGATGGCTCAAGCAGGATTTGCAAAAAGTTGTTAATCTGTAACTCGCTTGCTTGTACATTTTTATGACGTCAGAAACGGCACAGTTTATATTGAGGTCAATTTATATAAACTAAACTTCCGAGTAAAACAGATAGAAATAGATTGAACTTGCTATAAAAACGCAACCTCGTACCTGCGTGCGCGCACGTAATAGACGCAAGCGTTTCCGATCAAGCAGCCCATTGTAGTGTTACCATAACAACGATAGTTTTACAGTCGATATTTTTCTCATATATGATAACGAGCCACACTATCATTAGACGTATCAATGATACATATATCTATATGTGTGTGTAGGTTCCAGTGGCAAAACGCCCTGTAAAATCAATTCCTTTTTAGGGTTCCGTACCTCAAAAGGAAAAAACGGAAACCTTATAGGATCACTTTGTTGTCGTCCGTCTGTCCGTCTGTCAAGACCCTTTTTCTCAGGAACGTGTGGAGGTATCAAGCTGAGATTTATATTAAATACTCCTGGGTAAGCTCACCCGCGACCTTTCGTTAGCTAAGCTTATACAAAATATGCGTGTTCATGTAGTTCCTCCACCTCCACACTATAAGAACACACACAAATCACACAAACCCATCTATCACCACCACCACACCACACTGATGCGTTTCGAACTCAACCAGAGCTCATCAACACAACATGCCTTGACAGTAAATAAATAAAAATCAAGGTAGTTTTGAAGGACGGTTAAAATTTATTATTGTTTGGTAAAATATATGTGGGTACTTGGGGAGTTACAGTGACAAATTAAAACGGTGGTTGTGGTTTGTTATTCTAACAACTGGTAGCATGGTGTACGGTTGTGTTACTCTGAAGATGAGCTCTGGGTGAGTTCGAAACTCGTCCGTGTGGTGTGGTGGTGGTGGTGATAGATGGGTTTGTGTGATTTGTGTGTTCTTACAGTGTGGAGGTAGAGGAACTGCATGAACACGCATATTTTGCATAAGTTTAGCTATCGTAAGGTCGCGGGTGAGCAAGGAAATTCTTTTAGTTCACTAAGTAATAACTAAACTATAACTAGAAAAAATTGACTGTAGTTATGTTATTTTTATTGGCCAACATTGAACTGAAGCGCTTCTGTCGAAGTTAACAAGAAAAATATCGTGTAAAAGTGACGCCAAGTGTTATAATGGTGATAGGGCAAGTAACCGGTAAACGGAGGCCGTGCCGTACATCATTTTTATGGCACTTACGAGAATTTTATAGGGGCTTGTTTTCGGGTTTGTGACCGTTCTTTTTTTCAGGTGATTTGTGGAGTTTCGGGGAAATTGAAAGATCAAACCGGCGAAGAAACAAACTTCGTGCGATCACGACTTGTTTTTAACACACTTATAGCTTCATTCGTAACTGGGCATTTTCACAAAAAGTGTATTTTCGTTTTTTTTTTCAATTTTAGAAAAAGAAAAGTTTTTTCTGCTCAGAATCAAGAGCACAATCGATTCCGTCAATTGAAAAAATGTCCCAAATAATTTTGCGCCTTTTTTTTCATACAACCGTTATTGGCGTCACAAAACTGAATCATAAAATTTGTAAGAAAAAATTAAATACATTTTGAATGGAAAGGTAAGTACACTTTTTTTGAAACGCGCCCAACTATGTACAGTCGAGGAAACTGATTCTCGTACCAAGATGGAACCTTTGTGCTACTAATGTCATGTTGACGTCCCATATCTACCAAAGAAATCACAGTGAAATTGATAATGAAAAAATTGTGAAATGAATATTTGGAAAAGGCAAATAAAAACAGACAAAATGTTACAAAGGGTAAATAAAGATGGGTTAAAAGTTTTGTCTGTTCATTCATTATTCCTCCCAAGACACCATTAGTACTACCCACGCAATTATTTTTAGCGATTCTCAGTATCAAAACTATGGTGAAGAGGTGAACGGCAAAATAATCACCATGACAACTTGACAACTGTAAACGGGTGAAGAAGTGATTCCACGAAGCGCCCGGCGTCATTGGCAGTGACCCAATGGCACAATGACTACTCATGATGATTATAGTATTTAATGTGCTTGACGATGATGTGTGAAATAACAGTAAGAGTTTGGTATTATATCATCAGTCATGTATGCTTACAGAATGACATTATAAGGGTCAGTACACACCGAGACGCGACGCAGCATATTTCAATGACATAATACGTCGACGAGTGCTCCTTTACTTTGACGTATTCTGATGACATTTACTGCGTCGCATCTCGGTGTGTCCTAACCCTAAATTAGGATTGCCATGATATCAAAAAATAAAAATAAACCGTTCCTGACTTATTTTAATCGTGAGTCGAACCGTTTAATTTTGTAATTTTTCATATCATAATACAGACCCGATGCATTATCTATCTGACTAAAATTAGATTAAGTTTAGTAATCGTAACTAAAACAGTAACTTTCAATCATTCAGCATAAAGCTGTCACAACGCAGTGAATAGTGCAATAAATATCTCGCGTGATATATTAGAAAGGCTTTAATTTAGGACTGCAATGGCTGGCTTTATTTTCCGGTCTTTCGAAGAACAAACTAACTAAGACTAGTAATTATGGATAGGCATTATATAAAGTGCTACGAGTACAGGTGATACGAAATTAGTGTTCTAGCTCAGCTAGAATGATAGACAATATAATACCTATATAAACTTTTTTTTAATTTTACCTATATTGAGGGTGTCCGTGTTTTATTTGTGATAAAATTTTAACAAAGCATGAATTTATTTAATGAGGCTAGTTTAAACAATTGAGGGAATGAACTATACTGTGCAACATTATATAAGCTAGAATCGAGGTTTTTATCACGTGAAATGAAGACACCTCGTATTAGTCTTATCCCTCATTGCATTGGACCTAATGTATATTGATGATTTTATTGAAAAGGAGCCACGGTTCTCATCGACTAATGTAATGCGAATCTATTCATGAAAATTGTACAAGGAGTAATTTTGCATGAAAGGTATCTTGAAAAGGGGAACACCCAAATACTCCGAAAGATTTAATTCCGAATTCGCTAATTCCGATTTTCACAATTCCTAAGACATATAATTCCGATTAGTTAAAAACACGAAATGTTATTGGCCCGAAGTACAGTATTCCGATTATTAAATTTCCGAAATGACATCGCTAATTCGGAAATATGACATTCGTCAAAATAAACTTCGTGGTTCTAATAATCTGAATCTTGAATTTCGAACCTCGAATGAATATCAATAAATTTAGGTAAATTAGCCCGCATAGTTTAGTTTAGGTTTGAATCTTAACTGCGTGGAATAGGAGCTCCGCGAAGCGGAGCTCCGTCGACCTTGGGTCACATTGCTCAAAATGAATAACAGCTACTACTTTTTTAGACCAATCTTACTTTTAGAAGTCGGGTAAGTTATTGATCGGTGTAATGATATTCGGAATTTTTAAAATCGGTATTTTAGTAATCGGAATTCGTACTTTTGACATTTCGGATTATTATTGAGTCGGACTTCTTATTGTTCGGTGTATTAAACTTCGGAATTATGAAAATCGTAATTTTAAACCTTAGATATTAAGAATCGGAATAGTCATATTAGGAGTTTTAAAACATTAGGAATTACAAAAATCGGTATTTTGAAGTTCGTGATTCCAACATTCGGAATTTAGTTTTTCGTATTTATGTAGTGTACCCCTTGAAAAGAGGGCCAGCAACATGTGACAGGTCATCGTGTTGCCAGAAGTTGGCAGGAACCGTTTTAAGACTAATTACCCGTAAACATCCCATTGAGAGACAAGTTGTTGTCAAAGAATTGACAATTCCGGGTAGCCCTATGACGTATATAGGTAGAGACGAAACGTTGATATTATTTATGAAACTTCATTTGAAAATTAAAATGAAGGCCGTCGATTTTAAAATATGGTATAACGGGATTACCTAGTTTTAAATTAAAGCTCGTTTTATGTCTGTGTATTCTATTGACAAATGGCATAACTGAAAAACGTTTTAAATCATCCTATTTCCTGACCCCTTCATAGCAATTCCATAATAAGCCGATTAAACTCGTTTCCTTTACGTCACCGCGATGCATTGCTGACATGCCACAACAAGGACTAAAGAGCAGCAATTTACAACTCAAAATGCCCGCTGCGACGTCAAGACACCCTGTTTTAAGACGTCAGCACGAGAAAATTACTAATCCTAGTAACATTTTGGCAGTTTGTTTATACGTTTTCTGAATTATTTCTAGTTATCAAAGATTGACTTACAACCTAGACTAACTTTCAAACACTAAATAAAACATTCTACATATGTTACTGGTAGCTGAGAGAAGGCCCTCCGAAAAAACTAAAACCAAAATGATGGCCATGGAAAAATAGTGCATTATTGTAGAGGCCGGGAAGTAGGAGATATAGATATAGGGATGCAAGGCCGGCAACCCCACGTTCCGGCCGAGGCTCGTAGTGCTTTTCTCAAACATGACATGAAATAAAATTAAAAAAACAAGAAATCAAGCTAGCGGGACGCTGGTCTCGTCGCCCTGTGTCACGCTGGCCGGCTGGTGGTGCTGGCGTAGGCCGTGTCGTGTCGCAGAGCGCGCGTTGAAACAAAAGACGGTCGCATTGCCGGGAAAGTTGTATGAAATCTCTTTGCAGGCCGCTAGAGTGAACGCGCGCCACTTTGAGATAATCCAGCGAATTAATTCTAAAAACCTAGTACAAATACAAAAAGCCTTGACAGCAGCCAAGGTAAGGAGGTACCTAGCTACTCACTTGCTTCATGGTATTTGGTAAATTTCATTTTCTAACTTGTCTTAACAGTGAAACATGGAAGTCAAAACAGGACTTGCGTATGATTCATTTTCTCAATGATGTTAGGAAGGTTACGGCGTGCGATGATTTTTCTACAACACCTGTAGGTACGCGGAATACGCCCCAATGTTTACATGTACCTTTCAATCAAAACAATAATTCTTGTAAGACGGTATCGTGCGCAATTTTTCAGAAAAATAGTGTTTACTTCATCAGTTGGTGGTCTTAAATGGTGTGTTTTATTTATAACATGACGAAGGAAGTTGCTTTTAGAATTTAATTAAATAGATAATGTACATGCGTACAGATGGCCGCTGGGACCGAAAAGTAAGAAAGAAAGAAAGCGCAGCGTAGGACAGGACATCCACCAACGAGATGGGTTCACGGGTGGATGCAGGCCGCTTCCAACGAAGCAACTGGAGGTCTATATGGGAGAGTCCTATGTCAAACAGTGGACGTCCTACGGCAGAGATGATGACGATGTGTCTTTTTATATCTGAAAATACTTTTCGCTTTTCAAAATTTGTTTAGATAACAAAATTGGGAACGCTGCTATTGACAGTATTACAAATACATTTTGCCGTGATGCTATACGTGCGCGTACACACGCTGCCAAAAACCTGGGCAAAGAATCAAAACTCTTCAAAATATTTACAAACGCAACACTCGGTGAGCGTTTTAAATTGTAAATCGGAAACGTTTTAGCGCTTCTTAGAGATATTTGAGTGCTCTGTTACTTTAGTTGGTTTGAGTTTCTTTTGAGTTTAATAGTGTAAATATCTACACGATTCGTGGGAATGCGAAAGTCTAGTTTGCAATTATGAGAAATATGTAGTTGGGTTAGAAGTGTAGCGGGCCATATATAATACTAGCTATTACTCGGGGCTTCGCTCCCGTTAAGCATTAGATCTGGCTTTGAAGTGAAATTTTGAAGTCTTGATTGACCTTGCATAAAAACACCCGTGCCGAATTTCATGTCACTAACCCTAGTTGAAATTTCGGCTTTTTATCTCGATCCCGTGGGAACATCCGGATAACAAATAGTCTAATTTTTATTCTAAAGATCCAGTTATCTATATACCCCACTTCATCTAAATCTGTGTTCAGCTATCGAACGTGAAAAAAAAACAATAACACGCACGCTCACTCACACAAACTTTCGCATTTATAATATAATAGGACTAAATTGAAATTGATTATTTTATCCTAAATGAAAGCAGACTACAGTATTAAGATAGAGCTTTGAATAAAAAAAAACACTGAAGTAAACGCCTGACGAAGAAGAGAAGATTAAACAAAACAGTCCGCAATAAAAATTCAACTCGGTCTTGACCGTTTTTATTTTAAACCAACTCATACACAAGCATTGTTTTTGCAGCTAAAAGCAGATTCGCAGAAACACATGTCCGTATAAACATTTCATTGATAATTTCAGTACACACAAACACACGAACACATACCTGCGTCCAGACACGTTTATTTCGCAAACAAATTACCAACCTCCATTCACCTAAGTCCGGGTGTAATTACAGGTGAGATTT
This sequence comes from Choristoneura fumiferana, assembly GCF_025370935.1. Taxonomy (NCBI): domain Eukaryota; kingdom Metazoa; phylum Arthropoda; class Insecta; order Lepidoptera; family Tortricidae; genus Choristoneura; species Choristoneura fumiferana. The sequence continues at coordinate 6,179,958 of NC_133490.1, read as the reverse complement.
ACTACTAATATCCTATACAGTATAATATGAGTGACATTCAGAGAAACAGATTTCCTTTGCCTACGTGATATTGCACTTTAGTTTTCAAACTAAACTGTAAACAATATAACAGTTCGGCGAAACACCACACGACTTGACGCAGATTAATGTCCCAAGAAAAAACTGATGATCGCAAAAATTTACAAAAAATCTTCGCGGCTGTTAATTACGTAGCCAATTAATCTATTGCAACAGTTTATTTTCACAAAGAAACCAGGTCAAGAAAATCAAAACCGCAACACGAAAACGCATAACCTTCAGACTGCGGCGTGACTCGTGAGTTCTGTGGGACGATGTTTTTTTTTCTATGGCATAGATAATTAGGACTATTATGCCACAAAATTAATTTACGCCAGTGAAAAGTAATTGTGGTGTCAGAGTTCGGACAGATGTCGGCTGCGTCCTCGATGTGAAGTAACGATACGGTGTAATTTAATTAAGACGTTCCCGGGACGCGATCCGTGCCACTAGATTTGACTAGAGAAATATATTAAAAAGTTACGCCGAACTGTATCCGAAATAATCAATTTTGGCGCGAATATTTTCCGAGAATGCGGCGAAAAGGAGGGCGTGGCGAGTCACGTTACTTTTTAGAAAAATCGCTTATGCCAAAAAGCTACATGGTTTGCAGAAAGTTTCGCAGAAACTTCTTTTGCGCGATTTGTCTTTATCTCTTTCGATTGACGATGCAATTAGTTGCAGGTGTTTTTTGGGTCAGAGAGAGCTTCATTGTTGTGAGGTATCGAGTGGGAAAATCGGTTGGAAAATAGTACTTACCACAGAATAGACCAAGATATCAAAATGTTCTTCTACGTAACGAGTCAACAAGTTTAAGTAGTTAAGATACAAGTGCGGTCTTACATTTGAAAGTGTAGCCTCACCTCACTTTTACATATAGCTTGTACTATTACTTATTCTGTGCTATAGCGACGATTCAATCGTTAAAATGCTAATTGTAATGAGGGCTATCGCGTATGAATTCGCCACTAGAGGCGCTAGTGTAGCGTGAGGTCTCCGAAATGTCAAATCTCATAGCTTTTGGGTGAGCTACGCGGGTTTATTTATAATTAGAATAATTTTGTGAATATTTTGCAATATCTGAAATTAATTATGGCAAATATGCGTTCCGGGGCAATGAATGTCTGTCTGTGCTTTGAGACAGTTTTGTCTTTCGGAAAACTTTTTCCTCCCTTTTTTCCGAACAAAACGGGGACTATGCAACACTGTGGCATGCTCGATATTTTTATGGTACAGTTTTAAGGTGTATTAAATATGATTTTAATCTAAACTTTGTCTTTACGCCCGTAATAACAGACTTTGAAAGCCATACTCAAAAACCTCACGCAACAGTGCGCCATCTAGTGAGACAAAAAACGATAGCCCTCATTGCTTTAGTTTCGTTCTAATCGGTGTTTCCCGCTTGCTAGTAGCAACAATACCAAAAGTGGTCGTGACTTTCATCCTATCATCTGTGGCTCTTTCTAAATCATCGAGTGCAAAAGAGATGTATATGTAACGACCCGCGTGAATAGTAAACAGTAGCGGTCCAGTTGCCACAGATAATGCTAATTATTTGTAAATCGAACGCCGTGTTTACATTGGTCGATAAGCACACGTGCGGCTCGGCTCGACTTTACGCAATCCTTGACAACCTGAGGTGATTCATAGTGCTGCAGTCGATTACAACACTGTTTATATTCGCACAGATTGTTTATCGCGTGTCAAACGGTTAAACACGTGTTTAATTGCGTTTTGTTCTTAATTTGTTTTTTTTTTAATCTTTGCTGGCCAGTATCTTTCACCAAGTGAAATTCGCTGCTAACAAATCAGGTTGCAGAATGTCCTTCATAAAACCAAGTTCGAATTTCGAAGCGCAGTTTCCAATTAACCGACATTAAATTTTTAAAAGAACTCGTTTCGTTCATAAAATAAACAGATAAAGTTTTAAAAAATACCACGAACACTTGGTTTGCAATTTATTTGCGATCAACAGATGGCGTTTAACCCACATTTAAATCAATAAACCTTAAACTTTCCGTGAATCGTGCGAGATTATAAAATTGTTATGGTCATATTAACTTGAACATTTGGGTTTATCGGCTTTCCCGTTGAAAATTAACGCCCAGTTTGTTAATGTTTCCTAATTAATTTTATGGACTTACGGAGAATTGGGTCAGAGTGCGCTTTTACCCCGAAAATTAGATGATATTGCGCAATTTGTCTGCGTTAAGATGCTCCTAGACATTCTAAAGGCAACCTAAACAAGACAAGCCACTATTGAAACGTGTGTATATAATATACACAACAATAATAAGAAATAGCGTCATAAAGCATTATAATAAAATACTATTGTTATTATTATAATGACTGAATTCTGCATTCAATTAAACACTTTAAAACTTATTACTTAATGTATGATTTCAATGTTTACTGCAATGCTTTATTATTTCTCTTTACGCGACAAAAACATCACAAATTCGGGCCGACACAGAACTGTCATTTTTGTCAAAAAGGCGCGAAAGATGTCAACATTCTGTGTCATAATTGTCGTTCCAATTTCCCAAAAAATGCAAGAACATCGTGTACTTGACACACATTATCGCTCCCTTAACCTGGTATTTGATAATTATCACATCAAATTGCAATGAAATTGTCTGCAAATTCATAGATCATAATTTACTTTGAGCTCTGGTTTGTACGAAACAAATGAATGTCGCCACAAGCAGAATTTATGCCCTATCAAGCCGAAACGTGGATTAAATCTGCAACAAAAAACCCATCCGAAAAACGAATAAAATTTTATCCAGCCAGTAAATTTCAACGTTCATTGTTGCCAACGGCAACGTAGCCTTCCAATTTCAAATTAGTTCAACTTTTTTATTGATTACGTGTAAATAATGGCCAGTTACATAAAATTGGTCACTAAAGCGTGGCACACTTATCGCCTAATAATGTGAAAAAAACTGTTCGTCGTTGTAACGCGTCGTTGTAAGACGTAATGTGATTGAATTAGGGCAGCACGCTCCAGCGATCGCGTGGAACTCGCAAGCTGATCTCATGTGAATCATTATTTTCTTTTTCAGGGTTGCACGACAAGGCAGTCCAATCACAGAGGTATTTGGTTAAAAAAGGAGAAAGAAGGCAACCCGAAAGAACGAGCCAGGAAAGTAATCCATGATGGCGTACTACGGCATAATAAAAAGACCGCCAGCCCACTGTTTAAATTTGAATTTACAATTCTCCCTAACCCGTTTCATTCGTAATCCAACCTTATTCTATTCCGCAACGTATGTACTTTGAAAATACGTTGAAACAGAGCAAACAGGCACGGTCCAGTGCGTTCACGGCATTCGTGTAGTTCGTATATTATTCCGGGTCGGGTCGGGAACATCTAATTAGTGCGGGAACTCTGCCATGAACAAATTAGATCCTCTACGATGATGGGCGCCTGGTATTGAAATATTATTACAGACTAAGGACCATATACTTAGGGGCTGTTTCACCATCCATTGATTAGTGTTAACTGGCGGTTAGGTGTGATGCCGTCTCTATTTGTTTTGTTCGAATAGACGGAGACGGCATCACATTTAACCGTTGGTTAACGCTAATCAATGGATGGTGAAACAGCCCCTTAAAGTTCTATTCTCAACGCGGAAATTAGTAATTTAACTAAAGCTCAGCGATTATATGATATTGTTCTGTCAGACAGAAATAACCCTCTTTTCTATCTATCTAGTACACAATAACAAGTACGTAACGTACGTAGTAGTGAGTAATAATAAGTACGCGATTGCGTGAATAAAATACCAAATCCCAACATGAAAGCGATAACCCTGTCCCCACAATAAGCTAATACTGGATCTTGTTAAACTTTAAAACGCCAGCGGTTCGCCAAAGAGAAAAGAAAATGGTTTCCGCTTACTGCGCTGCATCGGAATCCGAGGGATTTAATTAATTCTTAAATGTATTAAAATTGGCACGCTTTGTAAATTTTTAAGAGTGCCGTCAGTACCAGCGTCGTGATGCCGTAAAAAAACAATTCCTACTGGATTGCCCAATTTTATTTATGTGACGTCGGTGATGGCAAGTACAGAAAAGGTAGGGTAAGCTGCGAGGTGTTCCATCCAAAGACAACTATAACTAACTACTTAACACTATCCTCTCTACATTCTCCGGGTTGTCCAGCGAAAATGTACACTTCCGCGCCACTGTTCAGTACGAATAATATGGAATAGTGTTCTATAATTTCCTACAAAGGCATTTGTCACAAATGCAGACTAGCCCTAATGCAGTGTCGGTGAATGTCGACGATTTACACTCCATTACTTCTTTTACTCTCTAGTTCTATCGTTCCAAGTGTTCAAAATTTGAAAATCACCCTGGCCACAGGCCCAAGTAAAAAAAAAAACCGGCCAAGAACGTGTCGGACACGCCCGAAATAGGGTTCCGTAGCCATTACAAAAAAATTAAGCAATATTTTTCTAAGGATTTCGTATTTTATACGGAATCTTCCAAGTTTAGGTATATTTTATACCTTAGGCTGCTATTTACTCTTAAACTACTAATAATTCCCAAGCAAACTTAGCCGTTATAGTTTTCCTTGAAAGTTTGATATACTTACTACCACCCTGAATTTTTAAAAATTTTTCCACCACCGGTTGAGATTTTTAGAGGGGGGTAATGGTTTGACGTACGAGTACCTATACAACGCTACCACAGACTATAGGATTGGATGCGAAAAAAAAAATCACCCCCACTTTACGTCTATGGGAGGTACCTACCCTAAAAAAATTTTTTGTTATTTTTTTGTACCATTTTGTCGGCATAGTTTAGGTACATATATATCCGTGCAAAATTACAGCTTTCTAGCATTGATAGTCCCTGAGCAAAGCTGCGGACGGACGGACAGACAGACAGACAGACAGACAGATCATCTTGCTCGCTAATCCTGCCGTGAAACAGCAGTGCTTGCACTGTTGTGTTTCGGCGTGGAGAGTAAGACAGCCGGTGAAATTACTGGCACTTGAGGTATCCCATCTTAGGCCTCTAGGTTGGCAACGCATCTGCAATCCCCCTGGTGTTGCAGGTGTCTATGGGCGGTGGTGATCTCTTATCATCAGGAGACCCACTTGAAAAAAAAAAATGGCGAAACTATACGGGTTCCGTTTTTGCCATTTTGGATCCGGAACCCTAAAAAGTACAAATCGCTTTTCTTTTTCCTGCGAGCGTTACGGGAAGCGCGGGGCATTGGCAGCACGCCGCGAGCCGCGTTCCCAGAACGCTCGGGTCGCGGCCAACGATTCTTTGCATCAGTTCATCTAATAGGTGACATGTCGATGACGATGTTAAAAAGAGCGTAATGGTGTAAAATATAATATTTATTTCCAGAACAATACAGGTCCAACTAAAAAAAAGGTATATTAGGTACAATAAAATTAAATAAGCTAAAACTATAATAAATCTAAAAATGGACCCTGCGGCATGGTACCAAAGATGCTGGCAGCATTTCCCCGCTGGATCGCAAGACTGATGCGTTGAGCGAAGAAACTGCCAGCTCTTCGGTCTCCTGTGGTATCTCTGAGTCTCTTTGATAGATCTTTGAAGAGACTCAGACCGCCAGGGCCCCACGGACCAAGGGTCTCGACGCCGAAAGGTACAAAATCATATTCGGCAAATATAATTATATTATCAGCCAGTTTTTTTAATCATTAGGTAAAGGGAAAAACCTAGAGATTATTGAATTAAATCTGACTTACACCTAAATTAATCTAAGATATTTTCGATCAACTCATTGTGTTCCATAAAGACCTTGGTATAACTAAAGCAATGGTGGGCAAACTTTCTTCATGTGGGGTCAAAAAGTTACAGATATTTTAGAGGAGGGCCAGGATTACACCGTTCTATTTTATGCTTTTGCCAAATAATGAAATTATATTATGATCGCGGTAGGTTAGGTACTATTCACTTCGAACGAACGTCGGCGGGCCGGATTAAATCCCTTCGCGGGCCGGAGCTGGCCCACCGGCCGTACTTTGCCCATCACTGAACTAAAGAAACAAAAGACCTAAGGATCTCTAAATCATATTATGTATACAAATTTTATTTTATTTAATTTACGTACAGTCCTAGACATAAAACTTCTATATGAGAATCCACTTTCGTTGCTCGACAGAAGCCAAAAATGAAAGTCATAAGCGCTGCGTTACCATTGAACAGACTAATTGACATGGTGTGTGGAGAGAGCGTGAATTCTCGCTCGCGACTCGATCGTGCCGATAAGTGAAATGACATCGTGTCGATATTTCAAAAGGATTTTTAGAGCAGAAACAATTACTCAATTGAACGCGATGAAATGATATGCGAATACGTATTGCACACTAAACAACGGTGGATGCAGTGGCGAGTTGTCGTTCATTGTGGCGTTCTGGGGGTGATGGGAGGCCTTTGTTCAGCAGTGGACGTATTCCGGCTGATGATGGTGACTAAACACCTAATTTATCATATCATTAGGTATATTTATGTATATATTACCTACACGTAACACGAAACGAAACCGTTATTGATTGGATCTGTATGATTCTAGCTCGGGCATAAATCTGGGGACACGGTAGTAGTCCAAGTAGTAGCCGTGCCATCTTTCCTCGATTTTTTGTCGCATATTCACACAGTCTAGAAGATGTGTAATAAAAAAAGTTAGGTAATTCGGCCTTTTGTACAATTCCATATGACTTGGCCGTTGTATGAACTCAAAGTCAAAAAACCAGTAAGTGTGTAATATTAACTACTAGTCCTACAGTATTTTCAACGGCACAAAACTTATGGAATCCTACAAAATGCCAGGTTTTAGCCCAATTTACACTTTTTTTTACACCTATCTTCTAGACTTGGCAGTTTGTGAGATTTCACTACCTTTTGTAAGCAAATTATCTCAAACGAGACTTGGCACCTCCAAATAGATGTCAAATTTAACTTCGTGCTATTTACAACTGACCAATGATTATATGTAAAAACTATGCTACCCGAATGTCCACGCAAATTATACAACTAAAAAACTTTTTAAGAAACAATAACTTAAATCCCGCCACACACTGTTTTTACGATGTTGTAAAACATTCTTACACATTTTTGCGGTAGTATAATTGTACTTCACACGATGCTTGTGACACAGACATGTTGCCAAAAAAAAAAGTAAATCAGCGGGTGTTCTACGAAATGATTAAAATTAATGAACCTGCAAGCCGAAAGGTACAGGAATCGCAATCGGGTCGAGACGTGGCCCACTCTGCCACTTCTATATTAGGCTCGCCATGATTCTTCGTAAGAGAACTATAGCTTTAATGTCATTCCGGCCGGCCTTAATCTGTAAATACCAGATTTCTAAATAGTTGGTCCTCAAAATGCCTTGGTTTCGTGAACAATGAATTAATTAATGAATTTTATTCGAACTTTTTAGGCTCATATCTTGTATATAAGTTAGGTATCTAACCCAATGGTAAGAGTGCACAATGCGATGTCAACCTAGAGATTTAAGATAAGGTAGAATACATATTCTATCTAGAATGCTTAATTTAGCAACCCTCTGACAGTAAGACGGTATTTTGGTAATGTGACAAAAGGAAAAACAAGTTTGAAGCACTTATTACCATTGTAAGTTGAGCAAAAAAAACTAACGATATGTATAGTGAAACGATGAAACTATTACTTACATAGTTAAGACGTCCACTGGACAATGCATTAACATTCAACCAGATAGCAAAGATGTTAAGAACTTCAGATCTGCCCTTGTAACCAAATTGAAAGGAATCCAAGCGATATGAATCAAAAATAACAAAATTAAATGCAAAGCACTTAAAAATGCGGCCTTCGACACCAATGTTTATTTAAACTCATTTTCTGATTTTAAGATGATTATTGACACAGGTGTTAACAGAAGGAAAACCAGAAACTGATATCCTGACGCTAAAATGAAATTTCTGTTAGTTTAATGTCTTAAATCAACATTGGATTATGTTAGAAGTGGCCAGATAGGAAGCCACTTAAGGACCACAAGTCCAATTTTTGGAAAGGATGCCATGACACGATTATAATCGAAAGACCAACAAAATTAAAAGTCTGCTGTATTTTTGTGCTATTAAACTGAGTATGAGCCACATGAATAGTAAATAGTTCCAAACGATATAAGATAAGTGAAGACCCGTAAAGCGAATGAACTACAACCATACACTTTAGAACTCTCGCGGTAGGTTGCCTGGAAGAGATACTTCTAAAACGATAAGGTTGCCTATTGCTTACTTGTAATTTAATATTAATGTACTGGTTTTCTGTCTGAGTGGTGTGTAAAGAGTGTATTGTATTTTACTCTGCAACCAAACCAACCAAACTAACTAATTGTATGTAATTCTGCATCGTCAAAAGTTACAAGTTCATTATTATCGAAGTCGGCAAAATAACGCCGTTAATTAATGAAGCACCCGATGAAGTTAACTGTGAGAGTTTAGCTGAAACATAAGATCATTTTCCAGTGACGTAAACTCAAACTTCAGCACAACACGTGTCTCGTATCGTAATTTCGGTAGTTCATCCATCAGTAAAGTAAACGTGATTGTTGACTCGTCTAAAACACCGCCCGTCGACAAGTAGGCCGAATACATTATTAATAGCCCGCACGTCAGCGATGCACTGGGGTGATGGACGTTCACGGAGCAAATAAACTGGGGCCCTTTACAGGGAACGGGTTAAGCTTGTAGATGAAGATCCAACAAATTGATTCCTGATCAATCAATGTTTATTTTCACGATGTTGTTCTCAGGTGTTTTAAAAGAGTACAGGCTAATCGGTAGCTGCTGTCAAAGCAGAATTGCTTGAAATGGTGCTTTTGTTATTTAGTCAGTTACCTCTGTGATACATAGGTCGGCCACCAGCGTACGTATCAGATAGGTAATAAGGGCTCCGGTTTTTCTTTTCAAGTTCAGTAGCCGACAAATCACTTGAAAGTTAAATTGAAGAAATATGATAAGTAATAATGAAGACAATAAGACACTGAACGTTACAAAGTAGTCGGATGAGGTAAATCGCCGCCGGCTTGTAAATGCACGCAAAACAGCACGTAAACAATAATACACGATGTTAACGCTTGCTTAAATCCCGCTATTAATAATTATTACGTTAACGTGGACCTGGAGTATTGTGAAATTTCTTCGAAGTTATCTTAAGACGGGTATTTGCAAGAACATGGAGATTTTACGTGGGAAAATTTACTCGTAAAGAGAGCTGTGTAATTTTACTCTAGAAACTTGAAGTATTAATGGTGTAATGGATATTACATCGTGGATAGGACATCGACCAATAAGATTTAGATTATAGGAACTTTGCGAACATAAACATACTGCGAGTATAAAGAATATTAACAAAAACCATTCAGTTGTTGCCTGCTGTAGAATAGCTCAGACTAACGGCGCAATAAGTCTTTAAACCAGCAGGGCCTTCTGTAGTGACATTAGAAACTAAATTCTAACACGCAACTAAATAAATAAAAGACAATGCCTTTTGTTGTGATTGCTGAAGTTCACGCTCGTTGCGCTTTTATTAGTTAAAGGAAAACTTTACGGCTTAGTAATGGCTAAACGGAACAAAGCAAATTTTATCAGCAAATAATTATTGATTTTCCTTCTTTAAATAAAACGTAATAAAGCCGTGGTGGCCTAGTGGTTTGACCTATCGCCTCTCAAGCAGAGGGTCGTGGGTTCAAACCCCGGCTCGCACGTCTGAGTTCTTCGAAATTCATGTGCGGAATTACATTTGAAATTTACCACGAGCTTTGCGGTGAAGGAAAACATCGTGAGGAAACCTGCACAAACCAGCGAAGCAATTCAATGGTGCGTGTGAAGTTCCCAATCCGCACTGGGCCCGCGTGGGAACTATGGCCCAAGCCCTCTTGTTATGAGAGGCGGCCTGTGCCCAGCAGTGGGACGTATATAGGCTGGGATGGGATGGAAATAAAACGTGTGTTACACTTACAATGCCATTGTCCTTTAGGAAAAATTACAATTTACGACTGATCGTTGTAACGGTTGTAATAAAATTACACAACTCCTTATTGGAGTTCGGCCAAATATCAACAAAGAAAGGCTATTTGATAGAAAAACGTGATCTTTGTGCTGAAGTTGATACATTTCAGATATCTCTTTTATATAACGTGTTTTCAACAGACGTAACAGTAAAAACAATATAAAACAAAATTGACAAATTTCGTCTTCATCAATGAAGAGATACAAAGGGAAATACGGAAGTTTATAACGGCATTAAAGGATTAAAATGACATAAAAAATTAGCAGTGAAGTGGCACCAGACATCCCATTTTAACGCAATGAGGGTTCCAAGAAAAAGAGGACAAAAGACAAGACAGTGTTTTGTTTAAAACCAACGTAGCAACGAACAAAGTAGTCGAGAGAGAACCATAGTAACTGCCATGACTTGGAAAGGGACAAAAGCTTACATATGTGCAACAAGTAAAGTTAAGTAGAAGTGAATCCCTGCAGTAAATTTATGAGCGAATACGTCGAAGCCAGAAAAGAGGGTAATGGTTTTGGCTCGATTTTCGACATCAAGGAGGCTCGTCCAGCTGTTCCATTTCTGGTTGAATCTCATATTTATAGCCGGCACGCCCTTTTCATCGCAATTGCGCACATTCATGATCTGTATGTAATAGATGGATCCATATATCAACTTATTGTATCACGGATGTTGCTACGAATTTATGAACGATATACCGATTTTATTGGACTGCTTAAATTGGTTTTGAGATTGCTAACTCCCTTTTTGGTCAGAGTTAAATTTATTGTCCTTAATCTCAGTTAGGTTTTTCCCGTTTGTTTTCTTTATTAATGTTAATATACATTTTTAAAGATAGGTAATCAAGACAAACAAACCTCTCCGTTTTGAATTAGCTTTTACTATCTAAATACATTGCTTTACTTAGGTTACACAGGTTGTTTTTTACTACTTCTTCTGATTTTCTCATTATCAGAAGAACTATGTCAATATGCATAAATAAGCATGTCATTTATTTTTAGAAATCCCAAGTTTACCGAATGATTCTCAAATGAAAGTATCAAATTGAATCCACTCAAGCTCGATAGCTTCCATTTGTGTAATCAAACAGCAGAACCTGCGCCTGCGCCGCTGACGTCAATGCTCGGACTGCATCCAAAGTTCCAACCAACCGGAAAGGCTCGTAAAGGAGGCTGTAAACTTTACGGCCAGTACGGGGTAAGTGAAAAGATTTTTAAGATGGGATAAATTCTATTGCAGTGTATAAGCACTACTTAGTAAATCAGTCACCCTGTTGTATAAACAACGAAGCGACACATTGGCTCTTATGGACAGAGAAAAATATAATCTTTTGCTTCTAATATTTAAAGCAAATGCTTCATGGTAATATCGTCGAATTCTAAAAAGTTTGACAATGTTACTAGACATCATTTTTACATAGATGTAACTAAAGCAACCGATTGAAAGTTTATGAAATCGAAAGGTGTAGCTTAGCGTTGCGAAAAGTTGACTTGGAAGTTGGTTGGTTTGTCTAAGAAAAAAAGGAAAATATATTCAAATTCGGTTAGTTTCATTTAAAAATTCAGGATACACCATCAGTAATGATAGATTTTTTGCAAAATTATAGAAAATGTTAAATTAAAGCGATGAGTTTACGAATTGTTTAAGTTAGCGTTTAATGTGAAATTCAACCAAATTTACTGAGTCTGGGAAATGTCAGCATAGATATATGTGAAATGGGACTAAGTAGAGTGCAACGGCCCAACATAGACGCATTTAGACGGGCTTCCCCGAACTACATAGCGCGTACCCTAAAATACAGTGCCGTGAATAAGTAAGTAAGGGGAAGAGCTAACGCACCGTTTCCTGAAACCCTCCCTCCCAACTGCCGCACTATAAATATGAACCTGAATCGGGAACGCTTCAGTCGTTCAGGAAAGCCCGAGCAGAGCACTGTGCCAAATCACAACTTCTCCCGTTCGCAACGTGATTCGATAATTCGTATTACTCAACTTTTTCCTGGCTACCGTGTGGTGAAGTGCCTTAAGATGTTGGACAAGTCTATCCTGGGTGCTAGTTGGGAGAGCGTGGTAAGAACACTTAAGTTATATTTTTTATTGTTTGAAAACAAAGTCAATTGGTGTCGTAGACCGGGGCGTGTGATGTGTCAACATAATAAACAAGTCAATCCTACGTAGCATTACGGAATAGTTGCAGTCTGGCCGGCGGTTACGCAAGTGCATGGTCACTTTAATGGGCTTAAAAGGCAACTGACTTGTCTATGCCCGCTGTCATTGAACTGCAGCGCGCGTGCTCGTGTTTGAATATGGTATTACGATCTTTTAGAGCTCTTGACATTGCTTTCGGCCAGCTTCAAGTTGACCTTCCGTAAAGGTTTTATATTACAAAATTAATCCGCCCCCGTCTAGTTTCAATCTTCCATACCTAATTGAGACTTTAACAATAAAGATTACGTCCATCTTAAATTAACTCGATTTTATTCGGATCACTTAAAGGTTACCCGTCGAACTTTCGAACTTAAGCAACCTTGACTGAGTAGCGGATTGTTCCATAAATATAGATTTGGTTTTTAATCTACGGTTATAATTAATTAAAAATTTGCAGTTAATCGAGTTCATTAGGCCATTAGTTATTTATTATATTTGATTAATGTTTGATTATTAAACGCTTTGTTTGTTCGGAGCGTAGCCAGAAGAGAAATTAATTATTCCGAATGCGAGTGCTGGTCGGTTACTCCGCGCATTAAATCTGCAATAAAACGCTCCGGAAAAAAACAATTACTCTTTGTCTATGGACTCTTAAGAAACTGAATTTGAAAAAAAAACCTGTTATTAAAAAGTCCGAATTGCGTACGTAAAATTGGTTTAATCTCGCGTTAGCATCGATGTTGCTTAATTATTAGTTATTGTTATATATGTACTCTGTGGTTATTGGAACATTGTTTGGAATTAGAAAGTACATGCTGCCATCCTGTCATGTCAATACTGGTTTTCGGTTATTTATGAATTCGCGAACCGGTCCGCAAATTCGGTACTTTCACCGCGTCTGTACTTGACATAGAGTTTTGACGCTGTTGTAAGATTCTCTAATAGCTGTCATTCGCTAGTTATTCCGGTTTATGGTTTCGAAAGTAGAGAGCGACCCGGGATCTGATAAAACGAATGACGATCTGAACGAGATTAAAAAATAAAATCATAGACACGGATTCCACTTTAATTAACGCAATTAAATTAGCTCCCAAAATATTAACTCTGTTTTTTTTCGGATTGCTTTTTCCTGTATACTTTTAACTTTCCTCGCTATTCTAGGGAAGGTAGTTTAATGAAGTTAATATTCGTTACTAGAAAAACATACTGGCATTACTGGCGCCAAATAAAATTTGCAACGACATTAGTTGTGAAAACAAGGAAAACTATTTGTAAAACGATCGAAAACTTTATAAGCGGCCAGTTACGGTTTTTTTTTTATTAGTTAGCAGAACTTTTGGCTGGCACTTTTGAACTAAGTATAACTGTTATCTCTTCATGCATTCTGTGCTAGTGGTCTCAGATCCCATAAACCCGTTAAATATGTATAAGGAACAGTACAATGTCCTATGACTATGACAAAACGGTAGTGCAATACGTCGTCAAAAAAATTAGTCATCAAAAAATTTGACGCGTGGGTAACTCACAGTTAGTCAGTTTTGTCGTCACAACTATTTTTAATTGTCATATCAATCGGTTATTAACCTTGTTAATCGCTTACAAGAATACTTGGCAATGACCAGAATAGAACCGAAATCGATTACGTATTGAAGACGACCTTCCTTCCGCCAAATGGTAGTTGTTAAACTGCCTGCACTACGGCGAAAGAATAAAAAAAAAAAAATGCTAAAGTGACTCTGTCTGGCTATCTGTCTGTACCTCTTCACACTAAAACCGCAGAACCGATTTAGACGAAATATGGTAAGTATAGAAATAGATAGTTTTTAGAATAGTTTTTTTTATTCCGGAAAATTGTAGTTCCAGCAGGAAAGCGATAGGTAAACGAATTCTCGGCAGATGAAGTCAAAGGAAAAAGCTAGTTTCATATAAATTATATACTTATGAACATTTCAAACAGTTACATTCCAATTTTTTAACTACGAAATTTCATACGTGCTATTTCCGAATATGTAAGTTAAAAACGATCTCGAACGTAATAAATGTATGCAGAGGTTTTATAAGTTAGCAAAATTATCGACTTGAGTAATTGGGACGCGTCAAACAGTAAATTTTGCGCAACCGTATATTTCACTTTTTACTTCTTCCTAACGAAGCTGTCATTATAATTTTAGACGGTAATTGCTAAATTAAGCACATCGTTAAAAGTGGAAATTCGTTAAAATAACTGAACGAAGCAAAAATACCTAACAGTAGACTTGACAGCGAAGTCGCTCAAGCTGTTCGAGATATACAAATATAGCTTAAACATTACTCAGCAAAACTGTGCTCAGAGATAGCTGTAAACTTGGCAAAAAAACTCGCATCCCAGTCGCAGAGTAATGCTTTTTTTTGCACACCGTTCACACATATGCAAACTAACGGTACCGCGAAGTAGGCTGCACTAAACAAAGTAAATTCGACTCTAGCAGTAAAAATTAAGGGTATAGTTTAATTACAAGAGCATAAGTTGCGAATCGATAAATACAGGTATCTCGTTAACGAAACCACACCACAGGTAGGCCACGATACAAATAAATATTTACGCCGTAGGACGCTGCAGCTAGTTAATAATAGACGTTGCATTGAACATTTCGAGAATGTTGAAAATAAACGTTGACAGATTTAACTTTAGGAGTTGTATCACCTTCAGCTCTATAATAAAGGTCCAAGAATAGTAACATATGACAGCATATTATGAGTAGAGATTACAGCACGCATAATTGCGTGTAAGACGCGAGATGGACGTGTCGCGCTTCATCATACAGTGACAGTTTAGTCTTGTGATACCTTCGCAGTAAACAATTACCTGGAACCAAATAAAATTAGGTTAGACAAATTACACAATAGCACTAGCCTAATTTAACATTTTAATTAGACCGTGTTAACTGACTGCGACTAGAACAACTATTTTGAGTGACCCCATTTCCCCGACCCGAATTCGCGACAGTGCACCTTTTTTTCGACACCCATTAAAAATAATGTTACACAATACAGCCTGTCACAGCAGCGCCGCCAGACTCGTCGTGCCGCGTCAAACGGACGCGAGATATATCGTTTCAAGGTGCAATAGCTTTTTTTTAATCAGGGCGAAGTTCTAAAACTAAAAGCTGATATACGTGTTGAGAGAACGCGTGACCTTTTGCACGTTCGTGTCCAGATTATTATCGAAACTATCATCGGTTAGGTTAATAGCGCGTTAAACCGGACAGGATTAGCGGATTATTGTATTATGCCATTTGGTTACGAAATCTAGTCTTCTGCGAAACAATTAGCTGGTAGATCTTATAATAACTCGTCTTAAATACGTTATGTTCTAATGAATTCTAATAATATCTTGTCTATTTCTATGTGACCTATTATTTGACCACTGGTCCGCTCAGCAACATCGTGGAATGTAAACAAATCCCATAAAAAACATTGCACAATGAAGACTTAAAATTAAACTCGTAAGAAACATCGGGAAAAATAAAATTTTGGGAGCACTCAAGAGTTAGGCAACGGGTTTCCGACGGAGCCGTTAACACGAGAGCTTTTACTTCAAACGATTTGTAAACAAAAATATTTCAGGAGATTGATGACTCTTTCATTTGTAACCTTCAAGCCTTGGGTTAGATTGTTGTTCGGCGCCTTGACGGCTGCGGCTAAATGTTGTTATTTGAACAAGAAAAGAGTTTGGATGTAGCCGATAAGGGACGTGACAAATAGTATAGTTATTTTAATATAAACTCCCTAGACAGTTCATGGATAGATTCGGTGATACGAGCAAGGGCTTAAGTGTCCGAACATATGTTGGGGCTGACAGGTGGCGGCAGACATGTGGGCACCGCGAAGGGCCACAATGACGTCATCGAGACGGCTAATAAAAACCGCCAGCAACCGCAGAAAGGGACAGCTAAGCCCTACACACTCGCGCAGTCACGTACCAAATTTATGTTATTGATGTTTAAAATAATTCCCAAGATCTCTAGTTGTTTATGTGACAGCTCAAGAGAATAATGACTTCGGCTTTATGGTATAGAGGGATTAAATAAACTAACTTTAGATTTTATGTATTTTCAGGTGTCGCGAGATGACTACGAGATTGACTACAGTCCGAGTCCGAGAGGATCTCCTTTGAAGGACACATCCAACATCCAGGAGGACCAGGCATACTGCATCAGTCGTCACAATCCCAATCGTACCTTCCGTCGAGAGTCAGTTATAGCTTCATGGAAGAGCTTAAAGAAAGAGAGGGAGCAGGCTTTAGGTAAAAGATTTGTGTACGTCGATGCTGAAAATTTCGAGGACTACTACGGACGGAATAAAGTGAAGAGATGCAAGAGCGAGAGAACTGCCAACATCCCTCGAGTGCCAAAGAAAGTTAAAAGGACATATTCCGTCCTGTACAGATACGATCCTGCGGAAGAAAAGGTCGTGAAAGAATACAAATATCAGCTGCCGAAGGAACCCGAGATGCCCGTGATTTCGTGTATGCAGAAGTCCGTATCGGAGCCATTCTTATGTCCAGATAAAACCCCGAAGAAGAAGGTGAAACGCTCCTTTACAACCCTCCTCAACATCAAGACCAAGTTCTTAAACATATTCGCAACCAAAAGTTAAAACTTTTTTTAATTTTAGTTGGAATAGTTGCTCAATTCAATGCATTTTTAAGTAAAATGTAAGTAGCTCGAGAAATTCTCAATGAAATCGTAATTGTGATCGTTTAATTTCTAGTCAAGAAGATGGTGACAAAGGACTTAAATTATAATTGTAATAAGATTATTGAAATATTTAATGAAGGTCCGAAGGCTTTGTCATCGGCGGAGTATTTAATCCTTTTTAATCTACCAGAGCAAACTCTCTTCTGAAGCGCTCTCGACACATAATTATTAATATCTTTCTCCTTTAAAATTTTAAATGTATCTTTATTATTTTAGACA
This sequence comes from Choristoneura fumiferana, assembly GCF_025370935.1. Taxonomy (NCBI): domain Eukaryota; kingdom Metazoa; phylum Arthropoda; class Insecta; order Lepidoptera; family Tortricidae; genus Choristoneura; species Choristoneura fumiferana. The sequence goes on along the minus strand of NC_133490.1, from coordinate 6,162,743 downwards.
TCAGTAGTTTAAGTGTAGATTAAGTAATTTAAAGTAGTAATTAAGCTAGCAATAAGTATATTCTCGATACTGCTTTATTTTAAATAATTCACGGTTATTTACACTATAATATGTTTGCTATGGGATTAAGGCTATGATTTCTTGTAGGTAATGCATGCAACTGAGGACCTACTCCGAAGTTTGAAACTCGAAGTTCGTATCGTACCGTCCCTCTCGCTCTCATATTAGATAGTATAAGTGTCAGAGGGACGAACGACACGAACTTCGATTTTCGAATTTCGTAGTAGCCCTGCTGCATCGAAACAATGGGAGCTTATTACGGGTAATCTCTGTCTGTATCCCGTAACAAATATAGTTAATTCAGAAATCGTTTTCAACATAGTTAATTATGGTTTACTTCTATACATTCTGTGTAAGTTTAATCCAAGTTTTAATATCTTCGTGACTTTTACTGAAAACAAGATCTAAATTAGGATCAAATATGGTTTCGTAAAATTAATTTCTGTGCCTTTGTAGATGATATAAAAGCGTACCAATTGTATTTAATTTTACTAGATATAATGTGATATTTTGTGTGTTGTGATACATTTAAATAATATAATGAGGGGTTTAATCCCAATAGTGGGATGGGAATTGTAATTAAAGTACCTATAGTGCTTGTTTCTAAGTTGTATAATAATGTACAATCTTTGGAAACGAAAGCGGTCCCAATTATTCACACACTGAAATAACATCATAGCGTAATTCTTTATATTTTTCTGCAAAATATACAGTAATTGCAATTAAAATTCAGTTTTACTTCATTCCAATTAAAAAACATATATATTTATTTATTGTTAAGATAATGCAAGTATTACTCATACTCTATCCCATGAGAAGATAAGGAATCATAAAATTTGCATTTAACTGCACTGTACTAGTATATTGCATTAATTGAAGTGTTTTGTTACTAACGCCATCTCTTGGGATAGAATCATTGTAGAAGTAGGTAGTGCTCGTTTATATGTAATAATTCTCAATAATGTATGTTGACATATCACAGATTTTTAATTGTTAATGTACGTACATATTTTTTCTTATAAATTTAGTATTAATGATGCATATAAATATATTTTCAAAGTATTAAACAGAACTAGATTTTACATCATGTCAATATTTAACTATAACTTAACTTTATAACCGTCGCATTATTGCAATATTTAAAAATTATTTAATTATTTTCAATGTATAAGATTTCAGATTACAAATAATTAATTCAAACATTGATATCGATTTTTTCACAGATTAACTTCCAATAAAATTATGTACTTCACATATAAGTATTTTATTTTGAATGTTACATGTTCAACTTTATACATCTTATCATAAATCTAGAATGTTTGTGTTTTTCTAGACTAGATTTAATTTTAAGATTCTTAGAGCGAGTTACTTTCTAGTTATTCTGAAAAGAAAATCCATTCGATTAATCAATATTATACAAGTACCGATAGACTTTAAACACATTTGGCTACCGTATTATACATAACAATTTAAACCACTTTAGTCAGTTCAGTATACCAAGGGAGGGGGAGGGAGGGAGGGGGAGGAATATAATAGAATTTGATTTCCACCGACTTGATTATTTTAAAAACGTGGAGAAACACATTTTATACTTACACCTTATGATTCTCAAATACAGTTTAAGTCAAATTAGCTCCAGATTGCCACGCAGATTAAGTTTGATGCTCCATCATTAACTAACCAAGGGAATATCCGTCAATTTCTTGTCATAAACTGTTACCTAATATAATAACAATTAGTTTACTTATTAGATAGAGATTAATATTAGATATCTTTATTTTTTTAATAAACGTAACGACTTGGCAATCGAACACAACTCTTTTCACGTACTCATATTATTATGCGTATTGCCCTATTAATTAGTTTATTATTAGATAGAGATTAATTTAAATATCTTGTTTTTTCTAATCAACGTAACGTGCTTGGAATCGAAAAACTCTTTTCACGTACTCATATTATATGCGTATTGCCTACTGTATTGCTCAAACTGCTTGCATTAGGAAGGGGTGCTCCTGGTTAGCTCATGAGCAATGTCCCGTTAGATGGCGCTGTTATCAATAGTTCCTTTTTTCAGGTTTTTTTCGTAAATTATGAAGAATTATTTCACCAAAAACTAATGGCGGGAGTATCTAAGCGTAACCGATTTTTTGACCCCACACTCGAAATGAAATATTCCGCCAAAGCCGCAAACGAGGTGCTTTACTTTGAACGTCAATTGCGGCCGTATACGGACACTAGGAGCTCACGCACACACTCAAATAGACAGCGCCAGCTAGCGAAAGTCTATTGCGACACTTAGCTACCCGATCGGGGTACTCCTTCGAGTAATATTCACATTTTTTATCGAGTCACGAAATTTTGTACCAACTGTACTTTACTCGAAAATTTTACTACGACCTATAAAATCTATAAGTATTTTATTGATAATTAGAAGCAGGGTCTTGGATAACTGTTCGCATATTATAATACGAGCCAAACGCCTTTCAAGTGTTCATTATATGTGTACGATAAATTGAGAAATTACCGAGATTCTGACCACGGTTTCTTGTCTTGGTTGATGGTCTTGCTATTATTCAGGTTATATTTATAGTTACTTTTCGTAGTTACTACTCTTGCTAAAGTGGTCATGGTCGTCGGTTGAAAATCGGTAGCAAATCTACAGGACGAGTTTCTTGGGAAAATAGTGCGGTGGTTTGTCCTTACCTTCCACGCCGCAGAGCTGGAGTTTTGAATTCGTAGTTGGCAATAGAGAGCGCTGCCACCAGGGCTCTTAGTCACTTGTACGACACGCACAGGAATGCACAGGCAATCAAGTTTATCAAGGGCATCCGTAAGGCCAAAGTCCCTTAAGACACTGTTACACATGCTCTTTAGTAGCAAGAAAGCATGCTACTATTGAGCAAATGCTAGCTAGTAGCATGTGTGAACAGGACATGCTACTATCGAGCATGCTTATTAGTGGCAAGCTCGAGACGGGTGGAAGGGGGAAAGGTAATAAGCAAGTGTGAACGCGTTTGCTTCGGTCCAGTAACGAGCATGTGTAACAGTGCCTTTAGACATACCTAATATTTTATGAACAGTGCTTCGTGTAAGCTCTTTCTATCAAAAGAGGTAATAAAATCCATACAGAGTTTACTATCCTAATTATCATCATCATCATCACTCAATTTCTGTGGTAAGACTTTTGGTAGAGAATTAGTAATCATAAGCTGCTAATATCAATTATTAATAAGTTGCTAACCATGAAAAGAGTTGACGAAGAGTTTATCTAGGCTTCTGCATCTGGATTTCTCAGTTCGTATATATAATTACTAGCTTAATCCCGCGGCTTCGCTCCTCTGTAGTGTAGGTATTCGAATTAAAAAAAAAACTTCTTGCACCTCTGCGATCCTCAAGGAATACGTTTGCCAAATCTCATGCATTTTTAGGCCATGTTTTGCCTTTATAGGTATAAATAAATACTTACGAAATACTTACATAACAGCAAAAGTTCACCCACTCGCCGATAACTTGCGCCGATCAAATTGCGGTAAAAATTATCCCGTGCTAATTTTGTACCTACTTATCTCTATAAATTGATTTTGTTAGGATATCATAACCGATGATTTGGCACAATCAGCAGAAGACTACGAGCAGTTCCAAAATCATCTACACTCCCTTTGTTACCTTCGAGTCGAAAACAGTTGTCGATTCGTATCATATAACTACCTATTGTAAGTATTATCTGCTAGGATTTTTTCCGATCCAGCAGGCTTGTAGTCGTGTGTACTGGATTATTGGCAGTGTTTCCTTGGATGTTCGTGCGATGGAACTATTGCGTTTTTTTGCATTAGTTCCTTTACAAGACTTGAAGGAAAAACTGCGTTTATTTTTTTGCCTTTGTTCCTTTCGCAGTAGCATCTTCAGTTCTTGCAAAGGTACAAAGGCGGAAAAATAACGCAGTTCTTTCTTCAAGGTCTTGTGAAGGAACTAGAACTACCGCAAATAATCCGTCGTACTTGCAGACTACGGGCACGTTCAGTTTAGCTGACACGTCATCATCGGAGACAGATGTTGCATCAAACCTAATTCGAAGCAGTCAAGCTCATAGGTAGCTGAACAGTTTGGTACTTTGTTCAGCAGCAAGCTACAGTGCTAAAATGAGCATTTCTAAAAAAGTTTGTACATTTGATTTGCGACTCCGATTTGGGTAAAAATTTGCAGGTAGATAGTCTCCCGAAATGTCCCAATTAATTTGTATGGAAAGTTCCTTTTTGTTACCGCAAATCCATAGTTTTGGTAACAAAAAGGAAATTTCCATACAAATTAATGTTATTGACGACTCATAACACGGATCACTCTAACACACAAACTGCAAATTTTTATCACAAATAGGAGTCGCAAAATCAAATGTAGAAACTTTATTTGGAAATGCTCAAAATAGTTTTACATGTCCTCAAATACTAGAGTAAAAGGGGAATGTCTTTACTTTGCTACTTTTGATCGCTCTTGCCTGTAGTATCTTCGGCTAACTAGTCTGGTTGACCGGGCAGTGGGTATAATTAATTTGTAATTTTCCCGCTGTACAGTAAATTCATATCCATAACAATGCTTATGCATTATAAATCAAGTACCTATTATTTGGAAACAATATATTTTTAGACACGAGTAATATTTACCTCGACGTTTCGGCAACATTACAGTGGCCGTGGTCACGGGTAGACTGAAGTGTGGGGTGACAAATAAAAATGACCAAGTGCGGGTAGTTTCGAAGGACTCGCGCTGCTAGGCAGACTTGACACCCCACACTTCAGTCTACTCGTGACCACGGCCACTGTAATGTTGCCGAAACGTCGAGGTAAATATTACTCGTGTGCGTTAGCGTGATAAGTCCTGTGCGTGGTATTTTGATTAATTCCAGTTTCTTTTAATTATTTTGTTGCTCTATTCCTCTCATCTGTCTGTGCACGCGAGCGGGCTGCAATTACCAGGCCCATCACTGCCGTTCCGCCTGTGACAGTTGCAGTTCTACCATACAATCTTTTCTTTGGGGTAAGTAAAATGCAGTACGTCGCATTAGACAGCGTTTGAGAAAGCAATCAGGGGGGGTCAGGTCTGCTAGTGAACAACGTCGGCATTAGATTCAGCTAATACTTTGAGAAAAAAAAAGGGTATAAACTTTGTGATACAAGTTAAATATGCCCGCTGTCCAGTCAATCAACAAGCCAACCGTACCACTAGCAATTAAATTTTTTTTGAGCTTGACTGTTAGTCAGCATCTAGAACCTACAGTATTTAATTTTGCCCTAGGTTTCTCTGCTATCAACCGTGCGGCACAGTTAGATCTATGTGATACGTTCCTACATAATATAATAACATGCAGTACACGCACTCCTCCACCTCCCTCCTCCTACATGAAATAATATATATATCACTCAATACCTAATAATAGTTATATAGTAGGTATTTGTGACAGCTAGTCGAGCTTGTGTGACATATACTATACATACATAATAAAATATTGTTTTACATCGAAGAGAAAGAGAGCGGGCGTGTATGTAAACTTATTGTATAGATATTTCACATGGACGTAGTTTGTGGGGCACGGTTCGTAGCGCAGAAGTAAAGTAAAAAATATTGTTGTCAATTTATATGAGGTTCCGCAAATTAACAAGTTCTCTGTCCCAAAGCATTGTGCAGCGTTCTTTTGACACGTCGCCATAGTAATGATAAGGTAATATAATATCCCCGTAGCAATTTTCATTGTTTATCTAAATGTGGTTCAAGAATAAAAATAATTATTATAATGTATGTAATAAAGTTTATTATTTTTTCGAAAGAACAACTCCATTATCATTATCTGGTCATATTCATATGGCACATGTACCTCATGGACGTACCAGTAAAGCCACGCATCAAGGGTCAAGGAACCTGGTAACACCGAAACCACTCAATTATTCAAGTATTTATTTCGTTCATCTCTATCCACTCAAGACAAGATAGATATACAATCGAACCAATCTAAAATATCACATATTATTACACGTCTTTCTAGGTCAGAATAAAATATGTGAAATATATTTTTGAAGCATTATATTATACTACACCTCGTTGTTTCGGGGGGTCAATAGTTTGAGCGGCCCATTTAGTGAACGGCATAATGTCATCGTCTACTAAAAGTACAATTTATATGATATTGGAAAATTGGAATGGTAGGTGTCCGTTATCTCACTCCATATCTCGTAAATGCTGTATGCGGCATCCTATTAACGCCATAGCCCACTCCATGTGAATTACTGTCCGGATCTGGCAAACTGTAGAGGCCTGTCCGCTAGCACATCCTTATAGTGTATTAGGGGATAGACCTCCAAAGTTCTGCTCATCTCATCTATATTAGATATGTTGGCTGTGGTCCCATGCCTTTCAAATGACCGGGTCCAGATGGGTTCGTGATCGAAAATCTGAAACCAGCTATTACAAATAATAAGTAACGACCTTTATTTCGGACAATATGGCCCAGATTTACGATGTAAACATTTCAGTCAAGCATATTGAGTGATTTTAAAATTGAAAATTTGAAATTGGGACACTAGATTAGATGAAAATTAATGTACAGCCAATATGACAGTTTTGACCAACCTAACTTCTATACTTACTTAGTGCCTATAATATAATGCAAAACTCAAAATCAAACATTATTATGATGCCACTATAATAAAAGCAGTGACGCGAAAGATACAATTTGTAAGCGGAGATCTTATATAAACTAGCTACTAGCCGCGTGCACCTACCATGCAATAGTCCTAAATAAAAAGTCAAGGTATCAGAAGCTTAAAAATATATAATTTGTAATAATAGTTACATATAATTAAAAAAAGTAAGCTCACAATAAAAAATATCAATATATGAACTTATACAATTCTTCTGATTTTGGTTCTTGATTCTGGGTATCTGTATGCGAGATTGTCATTTTACACGAGTTTCCTTTTCTTCTGTAAGGCAACCTGACAGTTCAGTAGCAATGACACTCTAAAAAGAACGTCATACTACCTACTACAGTATCGGCGGCCGGCTCAGTCAAG
>NC_133490.1:5937137-6154697 GCF_025370935.1 Choristoneura fumiferana | reverse complement strand
GTTATTACGGAATATACTTGGTATTCAGTATTTATTTTTCCAAACATACTTTTACAAAAAAAAAAAAAAAAAATGAAGCCCCTTGGGGTGTAGCAGCCAGCGATAAATTAAAAAATAACTAGCGGATGGACGCAGTAACTCAGCTGCAAGTTTTTTTTATATAAATTGTAGGTACCTACTTCAATGAATGTATTTTAATAAAACATCAATTTAACCATTTTACTGAACTTTATGGTCCCAAGGTGCATAAATGCGCCATATCTTTTTTAAAACAATAAAGGGAAGGAAAGTTTTACGATACTACCGATATTAATGTACTCTTAAATAAAAGTAATTTACAGCTGTTTTGTTTACATGATCTTTCTTGTATGGAATTAATAATGGGTGTTTCTTTTAAAACAACCACGATAGACGTTAATGAACAATGAAAACACTTTAAGTTAAGAGCTGTGGAGTGAACTGGAACGTTTCTGGCTCCGACTTAAAAAGTTATAGTCTATAAAAAATGGTTTTGAAAACACCTTAATTCATACATAAAAGATTGAAAAAGGCAGCACACAGGGTTCGTCATAGTTTTCTAAACCGAGTTGGTATAAAAAAAATCGGCGGAATCTTTTTCTATGCAAAGGAAGAGTTACAACTGGGTTTCATACTTAAGATGTAAGTAAAGTTCATGAAAAAAAAAACTTTTTTGAAACAAATATATTTTATTTATTTCAGGGTCATGGAATAAAATAGGTGAATACATAGAACTAATTATGTGACCTATGTCAGCACCAAGTATGGTAATATTGGTAATAAGTACACAGTATTCTGACAGTCATGGCCAACATATACCTAGTACATAGAACACTTACAGTAATACAATATTATGTAAGTATTCTTTGAACTAAAACTACCGTGACATACAAAATTATTAAAAGAAGGTACACAGGTCACTCACGTATTAGTCGAGGTATTCCCGACATTTTTCTTACCAACGCCATGATAATATTACTCACCTCAACAAGGAACCACGTAGGTTCGAAAATTTCGAAATAGGTCGAGCATACTAGTGATGTAACGAATATTCGCATTCGCATTCGCGGATATTCGCATATTTTTGCATATTAGCATTCGCATTCGCAAAATTTCTGCGAATGTTTTGCGAATATGAATATCAGATAAAAATTAAATTATTAGATAATAGGTATAGGTTAGGGTTAATAAAATCAAAATACATTCATTTCCTATGTTTTTGTACAAAATAATAACTTAATCGCGTAATCACATTATCAGTCTTCATTTAATCATTTGGTATTATTTATTTATTTACTTTGCGATGCGTTCGTATAAACTGGGTAATTCTTGGAACAAATTACAAACTGAACGCACTTCGTTCGAACGAGACTGCCATAGACAATTTGGCGCCAAAACGAAAAAAACTGAATATCGCATTCGCATTGGCGAATGTTCAAAAAATGACATTAGTTACATCACTTACATCACTAATGTGTATGTGGATTATTTTGTAACAAAACGTGTCTTTACAGGTTTACAAATGTTCTAATTTCCCAAAAACTCGAAGATAAAAATACGGAACCCTACATTTTCAACAGATTAGGTTCTCTATGCATATTTCCTATTTTATTGATATCTATAGACCACAGCAAAGTAACGTGTGATTTAACAAAATTAATCCTTTTAGCTGCAATGTTTACACTTACAATCTCGGGTGAATGTTTCCAGGTTGTGATGGTTCAGTTGTGAACCTTAGTAAGTGTTACTGTCTGTAACTGTAAGTTTTGTTTTAGGTAAGTGTTATGTGGGTATATAGAAGTGTGTAAATATATAGGTGTTACTTTAAAATATTTAATGTATTAATGAGATAATGATATTAATGGGGATGACTGATTCTGAAAGAAGTTATATCAAATCAAGCCGAGAAAATTAAATTGTGAAGACTAGTTCTTTTTGAGTTTGGAAAATTTAACTAATATTAAAATTAGCTTAAATAACAGTTATTAACACGTTCGCGGACGGAGATGCTATAACATTCGGATTTCGAGTAACATATTGTGACACGAATTCTATAGCAGTCTTTTTTGGACATTTTTTTTTGCCGAGGAATGCTAATGAATACGCTTTTTCGTAGTAAATACTTGTAGCCCTGTCTTCACTGTCACATTCTCAACAATCAGAGTATGCTTACTGTCACATTACATAGTTTTCGCACACTAACAAACAATCATGTGTTGTCGCCCATCTTATCCCCCTTTTACACACACATATGCTATAGCAGTCGGAGTTGTATGAGAGTGTGTTCAGTCGCCCGGCGTGTGCGCCGCTGAGAGGACACCCGTGATGTCATTGAACTTCGCGTGTAAACATCATTTGGAAGGATTGTTTCGATCATCGTAAGTATCTTTATTTCGATTATTTGGATAGGTGTTATATTTTGGTTGTAATGTTTGGCATATTTACTAACAGTTTATGACACTGCTATTAACGTTTCTATCGCCGAAAACCTTCAAATCTATTCATAAACATATGTACCTACGCTTTCATAAAAAAACATAATTTAGGTTAAATATTGTGTTAGTATTATGATTGTTGGCCCTCAATGTGAATATTTGCGCTGTGGATTATCGCTGTGTTAATTAAGTGTTTCAATTTCGTGTAGATGCCTCCTAAAAAGAAGATCAAGGCTAGTGAAACGTCGTCGTCGCGTGGAGGACGGGGCCGAGGCCGTGTTCTCGCCCGAACCAGATGTAATCGAGGAGGCACCACAAAGTCGTCGTCGTCACCTCCGCCACGATCTCCGTCACCACATTGTCGCCCGTTCACGTAAAGTTCGTCCCACACGAATTGCCAATGCCAACCAAACTGAGAAATTGCTCATTGGCAGTCCAATGCTATAGCATTTGTAGTCACATAGCATTCTTTAAAAAAAACGTGATATGGACGCCGCGGCTATAGCATTCGACATTCATAGCATTCACTGTCATATACATATTGTACTTGATAGTGCAGTTTTGACAAAACTGCTAAAGCAGTTCCAAATATTTCATACAAATTTTTAGTGCCAAACAGGTGTGACTTACTGTCCGCGAACGTGTTAAGAAATTAAATATTTAAATAAATAGGGTGGCTGGATCTCGATCTTGGTCTGGGGTCTGGATCTTCAGGGTTGGGTAGGTCCGAGGAACGTTGGAGCGACAATTATCACGAGGTGAGCGACAGATGATGATGAAGAGGTAAAGACAGGAGATGTTTAAGAGGTTTATTAAGTAAGATAGAAGGCACAATTGTGCCTTCAAGATCCCTTAGAGGGTTAAGTAAAACAGGATACAAATGTGTGATGAAACTGGTTATAAAACACTGTAGTTAACTGCACTGTGAAACTGGTATGATATTATGATCGAATAGATATTGATGTCAAAATAAAAAAAATATTTAGCACGTCCTTATAGTACGGCTGATGAAGAATGAATATTTTGAGATAAAAACAAAGTGCTGAATTTGAAAGTACAGTGGATATTCGAAAATTGAAATTTGAATTGAATTTTTAAAACGAACCAAAACATGAAATGAGGAAGAGGTTAACAATCGACAAGGCTTGATCAGCCTTGTTACAGTTTAAAGTTCTTTTACTTTATGCATGATTGAGAAGTAGGTACTACTACATTACTGGCCGCTGGGCTATCGAACTACAAGTGACCAATCCGGCGCCGCAGTGTAAAATTCTCACGATGTTTTCGAACTGTGTTATAATGTTTCACTTAAATTTCTCATACACGTTTAAGTAGAATACTGTATTAGACGTGTACCATGCGGGTACCCATGTCCTTGCCCTTGACAGGCCGCCGGCGCGTCTGATGCCAGCCCGTATAAAAGAACAGTCATGGCTTGATCTATTTTTAGCCATTATGTTTTGTTATGTTTCGAGTAAAGGGATTATTAATGTAAAACCGTTACACAAGATTTAACATCATGAATAAAGGCTTTCATGTAAAATGTAAGAGTTTTAACGCTAGGTTCCTATCGACCGCCTAAGTAAGGTCGAATTGTGGAAAACTTGCAATTAAAATAACATAGCACCGTCTCAATTTCTAATATATTATCTATGAAGGTAAAAGAATTGACATTACATTACAAACAATAAACAACATTTTCATGTCCGTGTCCATGGCTTAAGTGGTACAAGTTAATACGTGTTCCCTACTTACGAACGCTGTGGGGGTTGTATCCCCAGTTGTTTCAAGCACTAAGGTTGAAGTGAATACACGCCATTGGGACAATCAATGTACTGCATGCTTGTTATTGTGACTTATCGCAAAAATACATTTGTGAATGTATGATGTAATTAATGTATGCAGCAGTAAAGTGAGTTAAGAAAATAAGTATGCAATGCAGTTAAATGTAAATTAAACGTACAGTTAAATGCTGATACGTGAGATCTTATTAAAGTTAAATTCGTTTTTAACTAACACAAACACCAAATAAAAGAAAATAAATATGTATGTCTTAAAAAATGTAGGTGTGCAAATCATCGTGCAGGTCAATCAAACTTTGTCAACTTTTTAACTGCCAAAACTACATGAGAAACGTCTGACTCAATAATGGATCATTTTCACAAATAAAAGAAGAATTCAAGTTATGATTCCCCCGTCTAGACCGCTAAGTCTATCTGATACCTCATACCCGCCCGGCTGGAGCCAAGGTACTGCCGGAATCGATAACATTTGGATGTTTTTAGTTCCACTTTGATCAATACCACACTAAGATATGTATACACACTATTAGAACTTGTACTGTATATAACATTTGAAAACACAGTGCAACGTTCAGTATCAGATAAATTTGTAAATTTCGGCAACACCATATGGATGTATTTTCCGCTATGAATGTTACTATCTCATCATTTTCAAATTATTTCTGTCACACTGCAGGACATCGATTTCTCTCAGAATAAGTTAGCTATAGTTTCCACCTACTTGTTTATATTTCTGGTAATTTTTAAGTAGATGATTTTATTCATTGTTGCCGGGTGAAAGGGCAAGACAAGCTAAAATCAACAACTACAACGTACGAGTATTGATCAGATCAGACGCTGATGAGCCATTAGCATTACAAAGGCGTTGCGCAGTTGCCGTGTCGCTTGCAGTAGCACTAGCAAAGCAACGAGTTTAGAGATCAATTAATACCTACTCAATGAGGCGAGACAAATTAATTCATTTGGGAATAACATAGCAAGAATCGTTAAATTTGTTTGAAACTGTTGGGATTGAGAAGTTGTGATTTTACGTGCAGTCAAGGGCAAAGATATCGACACTGCCAAAGTTACAAAAATATGTATACACGACTTTATGCACTTAACATCATCTTAACATCTTTGCACTTGACTGTGCCATTATACAATAAAAAAATAAAAATATATATCACGGGACAATTCACACCAATTGACCTAGTCCCAAAGTAAGCTCAGCAAAGCTTGTGTTATGGGTACTAAGCAACGGATAAATATAATTATATAGATATAGATACATACTTAAATACATATACCTAATACCTAATTGATGAAATTGTAGTCGAATTTTCACATTGATTTGCATGCCAAAAATGTAGGTAATCCTTTGTCTAATCAGGCTATGCATCTTATCTTCTTCTATTTACTTTTGCCCACGAGTTGTTTAAGTTTAGCTAGTCGCACATTGATATCTTTTGGAACCATCTGAATGATAATGTTGTATTGTATCGCCAACTAAAAGTGTAGTTTAAAAAACGGTATTACGGGTACATAGCTAGATATGTCTACTTTAAACCTCAATTTCTCACGTCTAACCCTAAATTATATGACACATAAAATAAATTTGAAGTTATTGCCGTTCATTATGAGCGTTATTGCATTATGTGACATGTCGCTACTAGTCGTAGAGGAACAAGACAATATCACATTATACGACCGCATCGGCCCTAAGTATATTTTATAGACCATAAAGACAAACTCATAATTCCTACCTACGTTTATACTCTTGTTCAACGTATAATAGTGGAAACAACTATTTTATTTATTTATAAATCTCAGTAGTTGTTATTTCATTTTTGTTATTCATGTCATGCCGTATACGAAGGGCTGTTCTAAGCCTGAGTCTGTCTATCACTCTTGAGATTTTAACTCAAAATAATTAATTTGTTTTTCGAAATTCATGTGCGGAATTACATTTGAAATTTACCACGAGCTTTGCGGTGAAGGAAAACATCGTGAGGAAACCTGCACAAACCTGCGAAGCAATTCAATGCTGCGTGTGAAGTTCCCAATCCGCACTGGGCCCGCGTGGGAACTATGGCCCAAGCCCTCTTGTTCTGAGAGGCCTGTGCACAGCAGTGGGACGTATATAGGCTGGGATGGAATTCATTTGAAGGTTTTTTTTTATAGTAGATTAAAGTTATTATTAATCATACCCATTTTTGGTCATCATAATATCTTTAAATGTAAATGTCAATGCCATATTTATAGCAAATATTTTATAGTGCTCCATGGTTGGACTAAAGAGTAGAAGAACTCAGGTGGGTACTATATCAAATCACAGAATAAAACCACCTCATTTAAAGCCATACCATTTTAAAAGAAAACAAAGCTATAGATCTCACGAGACTACAAAGACACAAAGGGTCAGACCTTTGGACGGCTGCCAGACTGTCCAGAACAATGCAAAAGTTTTATGAGTCTTACGAGTTATTCGAATGGATAGCTGTGAATGTTTAAGGATGAATAACATTGGTCAGTGACTGAGCTGGAGTAGGTTAAATTAATAGAGTTTAATAAAAACGATGTAAACGGGATCCGCGGAAAGAACAGTCGCAATTTTTTTTCCTAAAGATAAAAACAGTATTTTAAATCTATCCATTTGATTGTTTTTACAATGAGCTGATGAATGACAAAGTATTTTACAGCATAATGATTAATTTGTATTGTATTGTATAACTCTTTAATTGTACCATATTGTACCTACTTAAAACACATGTAATTAACAGTATGTGGCGACACCCTGCCACATATTGTGTGATCAGCATTTTAGCTAACCACGCGGGGCCCGCGGGCAACGGACGCCAGTCGGTACACAACCACCTTACTCGCCACGCGCCTACCACGCGGCCCCGACTCCCGCCTGGTTAGCCCGCCTTCTGAACTTTCTTATAACATAAATGTGTGTTATTAAAGAATGTTAGCTACCTACTTTGTTCATCTCTTCCATCCCAGCACGCAACCCGAACTATAGACATTACCAAAAAAAGGTAGTTACAGTGGTGACCCCGTTTTCGAACACGTGCTAACTAGATTCGTTTGTGAGCTAACCAGGCGGTTAAATTCAGTGAAACGACAAAGTGACCTCGGAAGTAAAAGCCTCAACAGTCGAGCAGTCAGACCACCGAACTGCTATCTGATAGCGGCAAAAGCAAGATAGCACCGTTCGGACCAATCTTACACAACACATATCGTACATCAGCAAATATTTTCGCCGAACGTCGTCTCATCCATCTTGAAGCCATCACAACCGCCAAAGCGTGTGGTTAAAGGATGTTATATATGGCCGCCGGACATCGTGTCATTTGAAATCCATCTTGAAGCCATTCACAGCCGCCAAAGCGTGTGGTTAGAGGATCTTCATTGCACCGTCGAGTGTCGTCGCAGGGAGTCATGCCATTACACGCAGAGGTCGCTCATGAAGTCATTACAGCCGCAAAGGCGTATGGCATGAAGACTTTCTCGTCAGAGCATGATCAAGCGGGACCTACAAGCGCCGCATTCCAGCCCAGTCACGTTGCATAGCAGTGGAGCAGCGTCAGCGCGGGCACAGAGCGATCATTTACAAACGTCGTAAACATGAGCGCAGCGTCGATTTATTTGAATCAGCATTACCGTAACAATATAAGAGTACAGTCAGTCATGAAAAGAGGTCACAAGTTGTCAATTGTTTTTATTTTTGGCTAAGTTTTTTTTTATTATGTATACATTTTATTTTTCTCAAAAAAGGGGGGGGAGTGATGTGGCGACACCCTGCCACATATTGTGTGATCAGCATTTTAGCTAACCACGCGGGGCCCGCGGCCAACGGACGCCAGTCGGTACACAACCACCTTACTCGCCACGCGCCTACCAACGCGCCCCGACTCCCGCCTGGTTAGCCCGCCTTCTGAACTTTCTTATAACATAAATGTGTGTTATTAAAGAATGTTAGCTACCTACTTTGTTCATCTCTTCCATCCAGCACGCAACCGAACTAAAGACATTACCAGCAAAAGGTAGTTAACAAGTACATTTAACGTATTAAAAGCATTTCATATAATAACCAAGAAAGAACATGATGCACGATGCCCGGGTAGGAGAGATACAGGGTTTAGATATTTTATATCTATATAAATGTTATCGTTTCTTTTTATACTATAGTATGTTTGTTGAAATAAAGCCATATTATTAGAAAGAACAACGTTTTAGTATAACATGGAATAAAACATGAAATTTAACGGTCAAAATAAATTACATTAGATTAAGACACTAAAGCAGTAAATATACAGTTCCAATAGTTGACCATGAATGCCTTTCAAGTTCAATTCAATTCTTTCCAATCATTTAATAATGTAATAACAGTCTCAACTAACTTCTAATACAGTTATTAAAGTAACAACAACAATGAAAACCAAACACTCCCCCATTTCACATACGGACAGAAATATACGGTCCCCACCACGCTCCCCGTGGGAACTCGCTCCTGCACCCACTTACTAGTTATTGCTCATATTTCAGAAACTTTTTATCGAGATCCCTTTTCAATTATTACATGAGGGTACACACACGCTAATCATGTTTATTGTTGGTTATTAAAAGCAATGTTAGATAAGTAAATAGGTTAGGAAGATACATGTTGAACTTTTACGTTTGGAGAGTAGAAAATTATTATATTAGTGTGAATTGGGGTTAGATAATCGATGAAAATAGATTTTTGTAATAGCACGACTTAATTTAATCCCTAAATGGACATGTTGTGACGCACTATAGAGTCCGAGTTTTATTTAATATAATCTAAGGAAAACTTAAAATATTTAATTGATGTTGTTAATGCAGTTTCTCTGTATCTGAGTGCTGAGTTAAACAACACCGATTGAACAACTACTGGAAACAAACAAAAGTTATTAAATTACTAAACGACGTCGTCTATTAATATAGTGAAGCTTATATCCACAAGGACTCTGTCAATAAACCATTGACATTAATGTATGCATAAGAACCCAACAACGGACGGTCTGCAGACAATACAAACTTATTAATACAGTTGGACAAATACACGACCAAGCATACTCAGCACTGAATTACCTCTAAGAAGTCTCGCTAAGCGTTAACTACACGAGCAAGTGCATTGCTAAGTTGATGCAACTACAACCACACGTGATGTAGATGCATATGGAAACAAAAGCGATATTATAATATTATTGTAAGAGTTCGCTTGCATCGCAATTGCATAATAAACAGTGGACTGTGAACTGCAAAGTGCTTTCAGGATGTCTATTTCAATTATAATAAAAGGATACTTGCAACGAACTTAAGAAGACGAACATATAGTAGTTGAGCTGTCAACTCCGACGGAAAGCAAGAAGTTTACAATAGAAGTAGAAGAACTCAATAGAAAAGTAGTAGGTGATTGTTTGTAATATGCACTCCCATTGTATAATGATAACACTTTATTATACTTGCATTTTTTTCTTTCATGTTTTGCACCTTAGCAAGTTATCATAGTCAAATGGATATTTGACGTTTGATTGCCTAGCAAGTAGAGAACAGATATTGCAGGTGTGGAAGTTGACCACTATCTGAAAACATATTCTGACAACGGCCGGCAAAAGAACAGCATAGGATTTTATATTGTTATAAACATTTCTTAAAAGCAGTATGCGCTTGAAATTGCATTGATAATATCGATAAAAGTCTACATTTCTTCGAATGAATTAATGACGATAACGTCGATAACAATGGCTAAATCATTTCGCCTGTAACTGCCTATTATACCACGAAACAATTGAGCATGATGACCGGCTACGTCACTAGTCACTACATCAACATCACTAATATTACATTCAATAATGATTTAATGCAATGCTATTTCACCGGATTTAGAATTTATCGGAGTGGATTACGTCAATAAAGATAATTTAAATCAAATTGATAGTAATGAAGTAGTAAAACAAACATTCACTGAAATTAAACAATGCGTAGGTGAAAGGAGTTTTGGTTTAACTAGAGTGGAATAAAATATAATTATAGCTCGGTAGCAAACCTTCACTTTTACGTCGACTCTAATTTTAGAGCTGTGGAAACGTAGGTAGGTATTATGGCTGACGCTTATTGACTTATTAGTGCTAGAAACAATGAGATACTTCTTCTTAGAACTCAATTCTAGATTTTTACATCAATAGTATCAAAAATATTTAGCTCCTGAAAAGTCTAATGCCTACCAAATCTCAAAGCAAGGAGCGCTTTATTCTGGCTTTTCTTCAAGCTAGCACTTGAAATTAGGACGACATTTTACATTTTGTGTAAGAAACGAAGTTACATAATACCTCTGACCTTTAGGCTTGAACTTCTTAAACAAATTCTTGAAAACAACATTGCTTTCTGTATCAAAACACTTTTAGCAGGAAACTTCGACAAGATAAAAAAAACCTTCCAGAGAAAGAACCTTCTATAATATGTTTGCGAAGAAATTGAGAGGTTTCCAATGCGAGCCATAGGGACCTCAATACAGGCTTCCTATAATTAGGGGAAAGCCTGATCCAATAGTGCGAAATATTTGGTGATATTAATCATCTTATTATAAACACTTTTTATTGTATTTTTGTATTGTGTAGAATCTACACTATAAACCATATACCTAAAGCTGAAGTAGTTAACCGAACCAACAACCCGAACGGCAATACAATATCATCGCAGTATCGTCATAATTCCACGAAGGACAGCTCTGCCTCTAAATATGGGCGCCAATATCTGTCATATAATTTTCGCGAATATCAGTGCATTATAATAAGTCTTAATTTCTTTGACGCGTATCAGTGACAGCAGATGACCTCTCACGCACGAGAATCGTTAACTCATGCGAAAAAAGATAATTTTATGCAATTGTTTAATCAAAATGAGTGCACCAGTGTAAAAAATAATATTGCAGTTATAAGCCGTTTCTACAATGTGAAAATCATTGAGTCAATGTTTTTTAATCCTTATATCATGAAACGTTCGCTCTTACAAGTTGTGTACATCCTGAAGTTTCCAGTGCACTTGTCCTCCTTTCTATTCGGCAGTAACTTTTTTAACTATCGAGCTATCGACAACTGCTGACCCGGTAGGCATTTTTTGTTTAAAACTCATTAATTGTTTTACGCTCCAACTCCGTGAACCTTCCTTGTAATTGCTCTAGAGAATTCTAACTGATACTTGTATTTGCACAAAGTTGTCTGTTTCGACAAACACTGCCTACCAATTGCGCAGATTCATTTATCAATCCAGGAGCGAGGGTGAGTAATTTAAACAAATGCCTCCCCCTAGTGGTTATTGATTTTACCTCGAGTGAAATAAGTAGTAAGTACTTTAGCAGTGGACGTCTTCCGGCTGATGATGATGATGAAATAAGTGGAAAAACTATGCCTTCCAGTACAGTAGACTTTTCTTTTGGCTTACATGGTATACGTACAGTAGGTACAGTCGAGAGTAAAAATATGAATTTGTCGTAAGTTATTTTTTTGAGTGGTTGGAATAGACATATTTTTACATGATTAAGATTAAATTTGTTATGGAGATTAGAGACCCTAAAATATTGTTTTACTATGGAAAATTGCATTGGTAGTTCTCGCGGGATAGCGATAAACGTAATTTTTGCAAAGAAAAAACTAAACGATGGACAAAAATATTCAAAAGCACACGTTGCCTATCTGTTATTTGCACCATCAAGCATGTTAATTAAACGTCATTAGAGATCGCCTTTCATTATCGGTTTGCCTTCCCGAATATCAAATTACGGCATATATTATCATTATTTGGAACGAAAGGGGGACCACAAGGGGATTTGGAGTCGTATAATGTATCATGTTAGCACGCTATCGACACCATTTAGATATATCTCATCACTGTTAATGATGGTAGAATCAACGCCAAAGGGCATACCTACATTTCGACCCAGAATACATTAATATTTATAGGCATTTATGAAACTTTAAGAAACCTATAAGGGCTCCTAAAGGTAACTAATATCAGGTGGAACGAAAATTTCGCCAAAATAATTCAAGTCAAAATTTAATCTTTTTAAGTGCTGGTACCTACTACTCCCAAGGGATGGTGATCCAATCCAATCACTGAGAGGTTCCAAAGTGATGTCTGCTACATTATGGGGACGCTGTCAAATCTAATAAATACATTTTACGAAGCTATACATACAATCCAAAATCTTCAATCAATCTTAGACCCGGATCGAAGTAACCCAAACAAAATCATGTTTACATTACTACCAATATCTCAAACAAGTTTATCTGTCAAAGGCACGGCTACAGCATTAATAAGGACGTCCCTTTTATCCCGCGCCCTTTGTGGAAAGCAACTCGATCCGGGGAAGATGTATCTCGAGATAGCCGATCCAGGGGCCAGTGGTAACCTCCGCGAATCGCCAGGGTATTCATAATGGCTTCTTTGTTGTCTCGATCGCGAATTAGTAAGGTAAATTGCACTCCGATCTTACAAGTGTTTGGTATTGGTCGCTCGTTTCTCGCAAATGCAGTGATGCTTGAATTTTTAAGTGGTTTTAAGGTTAATGATACTTTTTTCTTTGTGTTTTCAGGTAATTTTTGCACGTTGTTTTAGGATTTAGCAGTTGTGAGAGCATTTTCGGTAACGTATTACGAGTATTCCCTAAGTGCGCTTGTAATTCCACTTTTTCGATGACTAACTAACTAAATGCCCTGAGATTCTGGGATGAGAAAATAAAACAGCAAACTGAACCCTTTCACACAAGAAGAGGAATTAAGACAATTGTTGTTAAGCAACAAAAAGAACTCTTATAGTGATATTCTTATTCATACAGTCCCCCGCACCAATATCTGACACAACAAAGTGTGCATAAATATCTGATAAAACTCTATTTCTAGAGTCGGTAGGACGTGTCAGATATTTTGCACGCTCCGCCGTGGCAGATATCGCCACCGGCTACCAGGACCGGCACCGGCGGCGGGTGGCTATCGGAAAGTCCAACGTCGTGGTTCTTGAGAAATTATTACAAATTTGTACGAGAACAATTATCCGTATAAGTTAGAATACAATAATAGCCTTTTTAAACATTCTATTTTCTGCTTCATCCCTAAAATACATTCTACGTTTGAAATTTGAGCTCCAGCCATAAAGAATTCAAAAGGTAGGGGTCATGGTCATGCGTATAAATGGAAAGCCTACATTTAACCCATTCGGTGTCGAAAACAGTCTACTTCAAATGGAACAGTGTTTCTACACCGAGGACCGCAAACCGCAGGGTGCACTGCCCTCTTGCTCAATTGGGCTCTTAACGAACCATATCGCATAATATTTATACAAAACTGTGCATTATACATTACTTCGACACTCAAAAGTATTACAACACAGATGACAAAGGAGGAGGAAGGTGGAATATAGCTTTATGTTATTAAATTGCATCTTTTGCCTCAACGACTTATGAGTCAGCGTTATTTGTTCTTCCATCTGGTGATTTATTTTGTATGTTCAGGGCAGTTGCAGTAAATTGAACGTTACAGCGATGATTACGCTCAACGCGTAAGCCTCCGCAGTTGCATTATTGCAGGGCTACAGAATCTACTAACCGGACAATTATAGCTTCTACTAGTCAATGTATCACGTTACGCGCTATTTGTTGTGGAATAAAGAAGGTTACGGAGCAATATTTATAGGTAACAGTGTTTGACGGTTTAGTTTTTGTATTAGTTTGCAGGAACATCACAACCTTTGACATTCGTGTAGACGTTTGCTGTATGTACCTACATACATGTAACCTCGAAATGGCAGACAAAAGTTAAGTATAAACAAATGTAAGCTAAACACAATTCCTTCTGTTTTTCTGTGCATCGAACATGTGTAAATAAATGTGAGTCTCTCTCTATCTCTCTCTCTCTAGCTTTAAGTAAGAGAAGAGTAAATTTATAGAGGCATTCTCCTATTTATTTTCAACCTTATCAAAAAGGGAGCAAAGTTTTATATTAGAAACATTCAGTATACAGGGTTGTCACAACTTAGGCAATTGTTTAATTGGTCGATTTGAACATCCGTAGTCGGGAAAAAGTGACCAGGTTTCTTTTAGTACGGGCCAATCCAAGATTCTTTTCCGTGGGATCCTAGGTTTTTCTTTTTTCTTTGAAAGTAATCGTTTTATTTTTGAGCACGAAATATTTCTAAAAGGAAAGCTGGATTGTAAGAAATATTGAATGTTTATTGTATTCAATTTGATAACACACACTAGTAATAAAAATATGTGTATATTCGTTCCGTTCCGAATGAACATTCGGGTTTAATAAAAAAATATTTATGTATTTTCTTTTTTGTGGTCAACCGCATCGATAAAAGTACCTTGTTAGGCACCGTCCCCGTTAAAAGCAAGCTCCTCATTCAATCATTAAAAAAAAGATATTTGATGAATTAAGGACGGATTAATAATAGTTCGTAAAAACATTTCTTGAAATTGTAGTAGTTTGGTGGCTAATAGCAATAACACTGATAAATAGATAGCTATGATACGTACTTACTGTTATTCAACCCAGACAAACTAATCAATCCACAGTCAATTTAGTTAGCGCAAACATGAAAACAACGTCAATGAACTGAATAGGAAATGTCAAGATAATGCATCAAAACAATTTTAATCTTAATCTAGAAACTTCATTGATTATTGTTCAAAATATTATTATAGACGGTCCCTACGCGATGCGTGGTATACAGTCACCCTGTATATAGCCGCGTCCCGGCACCCCAAAAGGTGGAAATGAGCATTCAACTAATGGGAAGCAATCACCACCGCCTATATACACCCGCAATACGAGAGGTATCACAGGTGCATTGCAGAACTAGCAGGTACTTTGCAGGCACTGCGATTACACGACCGATTTAAACGCACCGTCTCTCTTCAGTCAGAAATAGATTGAGAAAGAGACAGTTCTCTATAACTAAGCTTATTCTCAGACCCTAGCCATTCATAGAGTCCCGTCCGATCTTCAGTGTGACACGGGACTTGGCGGATTATAATGCAATTATTATAGTCCACTTCATCCGGTTCGAAGGGCCAAAATGAAGTGGACTTACGCAGGGCAGGTTCCAAGTAAGACACGGAGACTAATTTTATTAGATGAATTCCTTATTATATTTAACTAACCATTTTACAATAGAGAGCAACGTTCACGGCTCGGACGCCTTGATAGATAGAGAGAGTGCGAGCGAGACGAGAATAGCTTACAGAATTGCACAGGCTTATAAAATAAATAAATAGGCAAATAAAATAGTGAAGGCGTTTCTCTTAGAACGAATATGAAGATTAATTAGCATTAATTACATATATATGACATTAGCAGAATGTCAATGGCTGGCCAATGACCTCAGTCAGCTGTTCGTTCCTCAAGGAAGTCATTCACGAATAGATGTTTATTTGTACTTTAAATAAAGACTGCTTGTTTAAAAATGTGGGTGTCCTTTTTATCTTCGAGTATGTGATGTGGTCAGTGTATTAGTAGCATTATCGTCTTTTCAATTCCGCACAATATTCATTTATTTATCATGTAATTGGGATCATTTATAGGAACATTAGGTACTGCCTAATATCCATAGTACAAGCTTTGCTTAGTTTGGGACTAGGTCAATTGGTGTGAAGTGTCCCATGATGTTTATTTATTTATTATTTATTTATTGATGAGTTTTTTATCTTACTACGATTGAAAAGACAGAGAGCCCTGTGACGGAGCCCTAATAATATCGTCCCTTAGGCATTCTTCGGGTACGGACCAAGGAATAGTATGTGAAAGACCGATAGTTCAAAAAGGCAAAAAAAAGGCAGTTTCGAAGTTCCCGTGCGAATTTCTGCAACGATAATTGGATTCTACGAAGTCTAAAGTAACAAATACATAGTGATATTATCACCTCATCATGATTTAACAATCACTCCTATTCATCTTCACATAACGGCCTCAATTATTATTAATATCGACTTAAATGTACAAATGTCACTTTCTGTTTTCACAATCCCTGTCACGAGTCCGCATTCTTCTGTCATTCCGTCAATCGATTCTATAGTCAATCAGCCTTTTTTATAGAACCCTGTCTGAGTGCTAGCAATTGTGAACAGACTCCATGTAGCAGGGAAGTATTATTGTTTTTGATTGCGAAAAGGTTCTTGCACGGGTTGCATAAGTTACGTGATAGCCAGTCATTGTACAGTCGCGTGCCGATTGAACGTTACAGATGTCAATATTTTAATCACAATTAGACAGTACCGGGTATTTAATGATAGTTAAGGCTGTGGCTTTTGTCAATAAGTAAATACTTACGTCACGAGAGAAATGAGAGTATTAGGGCTTGGCGAACCGAATTTAATATGCTGCTTGTATGCTTAGGTTGTTACTTGTCGGGTTGATTCTAGTGGAAAGAGTTGAGTAGTTTCCTGTGTAAAATACGATACGATATAATATATTAAATTGTTATATCAGTAGAACCCTTTCCACACGAGATCGATTCGCATTTGTCCGGTTTTTGAAGCAAATAGAGACAGACGGCGGGAAGCGACATACAATCCTTTTAAAACCACTAATCCAGCTACAAACATTTTGACAGTGACTATTAGAATACAGTGGATATTTTTTTATTTTTTGTTATTGTAGCCGTAATAGAAATACAGATTATTTATGAATTTCAGGAGTCTATACATGCGGACAGTGCAGTGACATTAATAGGGTCCTGTTTGTCCTTTGGAACACCATCATCATATCAGCTGTAGGACATCCACTGTTGGACGTAGGACGTCCGCTGTTGGACATAGGCCTCCCCCATAGATCTCCAGTTGCCTCTGTTGGAAGCGACCCGCGATTTCTCCTACGGGTACGGAACCCTAAAACCGAAGTAATAAGACCAGTGAAGTATAATACCACAGTTGGGCAACACATTAAATTAAAACTTAACGCAACACCTTTATTTGCAGATGGTGAAACCTGTAGTTAAGGGAAATTACTTCGTGTCAACATCTAAGAACCGTGACACAATCCGAAGACGAATGTTGCTTGCCTTTCTTTAAGTAAATGCACTGGTAAATGCTACACACTACGTCATTGGGAAACAGGAATAGAACAAAATTACTGAGAGAACGGAATCAAAGAATAAAAGTCTAGAAAGCTGTATTTGAATGTTTAGTCGAATTTGTATGCTTTTACTGTATAACGATGACTTTTGTATTGTACGTTTTTAAACTAAATTTTTTATTGGGTATTAGAACAATAGATATCGAGCCGTTAATTAAAAAATGGACATTAAGTAAAAATAATATTTTTTTGTCTTTAATATTTTATGTAGTATATATCATTTTCATTTCATTTATTCAGTTACAAACTGACGAAAAACACGGTGTGTCACACGGGCGCTATTGTCGATTCATTAGCCTTCAGTCTTTGACTTCGGCCTTCTAAGCTACTCCAGTAACGCCGTTTACTGCGACAAAGTACCAAGAAGGGACCGTACAAATAAACGAAAGTTGCGGGTCATATTTTTATTTCACATACAACATGCTTCAGACAGATATAGCGACAAACAGACCTAATTCACTTGATAAAATAGTATCATACAATCACGATCGTTTATGCTTTATGTTTATGCTGGTATAGGCATATACTAATTTGGTCCGGCGAACAATAGACCGTACTCGGTACTGTGACGTTGACGACGGACTGCTGCCGTCATACTGTGTAGGGCGTTGCTGTTTCGACCGAGGTTGTACCCGTAGTGCTATTCTCAAACATCGAAACACAAAAAAAAGGTGGCATGTACCATCTTGTAAAACTACCATCTAATAATGTCATCATCATCATCATCATCCCAGCCTATATACGTCCCACTGCAGGGCACAGGCCTCCCCTCAGAATGAGAGGGCTTGGGCAGTAGTTCCCACGCGGGCCCAGCGCGGATTGGGAACTTCACACATACCATTGAATTGCTTCGCAGGTTTGTGCAGGTTTCCTCACGATGTTTTCCTTCACCGTAAAGCTCGTGGTAAATTTCAAATGTAATTCCGCACATGAATTCCGAAAAACTCAGAGGTGCGAGCCGGGGTTTGAACCCACGACCCTCTGCTTGAGAGGCCATAAGTCAAACCACTCGGCCACCACGGCTTCAATAATGTAATGAGCATGAATTTGAATGAATAAATATGAATATAAAAATGTGATTGACATAAAGTTCAAATTAACCAAGTATTAACGAGTCAAATCTCAAGTAATAAAGATCTGGTTTAATAATATAACAGGTTACTTTAGTTACATTAATGATGTAACGCGTGTTATCGAACCGGAAGCAAAGCGACGCACGCGACGATGCGCACGAGTTCAGTTCTGAATATGGCTGGTCAGGGAGGTTACCTACAAGTAATACAACGCAAGCTATTACAATAAGCAGTGGTTCCCAATCTTTTTTCGACCATCCTACTAATATCACAAATATTTGTTTATTTGTGTTACCTTTTCATGTCTGAAATTTAGATGAAATTCGATATACAGATAATTTGCGTCCCGGGGAAGGACATAGGATAGTTTTTATCCCGGAAAATTGCATAGTGCCCGTGGGATCGCGATAAATGAATTCTACGAGGACGGAGTCACGGGCAACAGCTAGTCGTGAATAAGTAATTAAATCAGGGGTTACTTTGCAAAAATCTATCTAAATTTCATATTTATATAATTAGCAGGATAGTTTGAAGTAGAAAAATATACCTAACTATTATAAAATAACATTTCATAAAACTATTACAACGAGACGTCGATAAATCACACAAATATAATCAACTTGACATTTGCAAAATTACATGTCAAAACAGTCAATTTTAAATTTTAACGATGATCATTTAATTTTAATTACTTAACTGTCCTAAATTACTGCTTAGTTCTGTGTAAACTAATAAAATGTTAAGGTTCATAGTATTGTCAAAAGAAACCCATAAAACCAGCGTTCCTAAAAAAAATGTCTATTTGTGTACCAATCTTTCATTACCGTAATATGTCGTAAAGTTTTCTAATCGACGACACAACGCGGGGACTGTTGTCGGCTGAATTATCCAAATGCAAGCCGTAAAAAGAAACATAAAAATATTAGTTTTGGAATGGAGCCTCGAAAACCCGCCGCCATTTAAATTAAGCTGTTGGATGCACACAGCGTGTAAAAACATCGTTTCGGTATTGGTTTAAATTAAAAAGTCCGTTCGCTGGCTAAGTAATTAACTAACCTCCTTTGCAATAAAAAAATAAACAATAACTTCGTCTGTATGGCCAGAGTTGTACAACATGCATTATTTCCAAGGGATTTTGAGCTGATTCACATTAGCGTTACTTTAATATGTTAATCCAGCAACCTCGGACGAAGTTAAACAATTAAATTATGATCGCTGCATCCAGACCGCCATTAAAATTTCAGCTCTCATTTCCGTTTGGAGCAAAAATTAAACGTTTCTCTACTTCTGAACGTCCATAATAATAACAAAAACCAACAGGAACTTCAAAAATCTGACAAAATCAAGACCGGTTTGAAAGTTGGAGAGAGATAGAGATAGACACCACCGCTGACGGGATCTCCATGAGTGAAAGCGAGACAGATCGATTAGCAGAGCTTGTTACGGTTTAAAACTTTACAGCAGAGATGGAGTTATATGAATCCCCTGGGTTGGAGAAGGACGGATGGCCAAGGACCGGGAGAGGTCGATGCCGTGTAAACAAAAAAATGCGATCTTTTGTGAGATTAACCTAAAAGAAGGACACACAATGACTATAAAGTGCTTTCTTGCACGTGTCCCCGAGAAATGTGGGATCAGTAAGCCGAGATTTGAGGCTGGCTAAGTTTTATAGGCCACTTGTTGGCGTTGTACTGCGACTCGGCAGTCCGCTTTTGAACGGTTACGTTGATATTAATAAAGCACTTATTGGTATTATAAGGCTCTCAATCCTTAAATTGAAACCCTTGGTCATTAATTAACATGAAATTGAGTTACGTTACGTTCAGTTATTTAACTTATCTAGTTTCATCCACTTTCAGAGTAGGTAGTTTATGATCAGAAAAATCAAATTGGCCCGATATTAGGTGTACAGCCACTAGTATATCCCATATACCAATATCTGACACAACAAAGGGTGCATATCTGATAAGACTCAATTTCTAGGGCCAGTAGGACGTAGGTATCAGACATTTATGTACGCTCCGCTGTGGCAAATACTTAATGCAGGTGATTGTATATATTATATGTATTTCAAAATAAATATTACTTTTCCGAAAAAGTATCTGACAGAACTTTCGTCACTTTGAACCACCAGATATTTCGCATACATTTTTTATTTGTTTATTTTTTTCCTTCAACCTAAGCTCAAAACCTTGTTTGTAGCCGGCCAGTCAGTCACACCCTCGTTCCACCCTAATGGGGTTACTGTCGCCCTATGGCACATTTGCAAGGGTCCCATGATCGATAGGGTTTTTTAATTCTCAATCCATACCTACTGGTGCATAATGCACGAGGGAGTGCACGCAGAACCTAGCTCAAATGAGAAAAGCCTGTTGATGTATAAATTCAATGGATCGTCACTTCATCAAAATTAAAGCTTAGGTTTCAATGATCAATTTTATGTTTTAGGTAGGTATTAGGTATGTGGAAATTCGGATCAGTCCTCATAGCAAATAGTCCTCGTTATCAAAAAGTCTGTAATGTTTTGGGAACAAAAGTAAGGCTTAGTAAGAGAAGAAGTTTTTTTTGCATTATATGTCTTAGATCTGTGCTTTAAGATACAACTTATCTCAGACTTGGCATATTGGCACGTGGTCGATGGAGTGTTCGACAATGATTTCGCAGTATCGAGACCCGACCGATTTATCACGCCTACTTATTTAGCAATAGACTAGACGCCATTCTTGGGGTCTTAATCTAATGCAACGTGTCTTGTGCACTTAGGCATATTATTACAAATTAATTGATAATTGTATTAGCAAGATGATTATCAATTGAATTGAGAGTACAGTTTACACTTCATCGCCATTGAGTCGTCTATTATCCCTAGACAAGGACAAAAGACCCAATAAACTAAAAAACCATCACCCGTGACTTTACGATAGCTACATCTATGCAACAAATGTTTTGTACTGAGGAAGAACCCTGGTAGAGTTCGAAACGCGTCAGTGCAGTGTGGCGTTGGTGGTACTTGGGTTTGTGAGATTATTGCGTGTGTTCTTATAATGTGGAGGTAGAGCTGAATGAACACACGATGCTATCATAAAGTCACGGGTGAGCAAAGTAATTGTTTAATATTTAGTTCATTGATGAACCTTTGCAAAGTAACGGCAGATTCAATAAATTATTGACAAAGGACACTGCATATTTTTATATTAGGTCGGAACTTTAGTGCGCTGCGGCAAGTTTGTGATCAGGGATTGGATATCACTTTCAACAGGATATTTTTCATTTGTGTACCTTAATTAAGTAAGTATAAATGTTTAAATAAGAAGCGAACCATAATCTTTACAAGTTACTACCGACCTAGAAACATACAAGCCGATGACATTCGAAAGCTTTAATTAGTGCAATCATAAAATGTCAAGGCGGTACAACCTTGACTTTCAGGTAAATAATGTAATTGTTAAAATAATTGGTGTCTACACGTATTAAGCCGATTAATGGAAAGCAATGACTTAAGTACGATTTCGAAAGACGTTAATAATTATGCCGAATTAAATTAAACAGGTACAGGTACTGCTGTTTTTTTTTCTTGATACACTGAATTAGCGCTAGGGTTCAATCATCATCATATGAGCCGTAGGACGTCCACTACTGGACATAAGCCTCCCCCATAAACCTCCAGTCGCTTCCGTTGGAAGCGGCCTGCATCCACCGTGAACCCGCGGCTTTAACCAGGTCATCCGTCTATCTTGTGGTCCCGTTGTCGTCGTTGGTGGCTTACTCTTCATTTAAGTTTAATCTTGCAATGGCTGGCACGTGCAGACGGTGCAAAGTCTCGTGGAACACTAGGCCAGTGTAACGCGGGTGAACTATTTATACGCTGTATCTGCGCGGACGCAGGCCGTGGGTGTCCGTAGTGATGCGCCATGCTCGATAAGTTCTGAGATATTATTCGATGGTTTCGGCGATGGTGTAGCTACACGGTGTTTCGTTGGAGCGTCCTCGTGTTTTGTTATCTGCCGAGATTAATTTTACTTTTTACGTAGTGGCATCTCTTTATAGTCAAAATTTCCATACATTTGCAAGCGTATTTACTTAGTTAGGTCGTTAAAAGTAAAGAAATGTGTTTTTTTGGTCAAGATTCCTAGATAAGATTCATCATTCAGTAGATTTAATAAGATTGTCACAGACAACTTTTTTTAATCCAGTTCAGTAACTTTGGTAATTTATACCAACCTACCGTATAAAAATCAACTAATTTACAGAAAAAAATATTATAATGAATTATGAACCTCACTTCATCTCATAAAAAGTTTCATTTCCAATTTCCTTATTTTACTACTTATATTTCATTTATTTCATATAAAAATTATCACAGAAAAATAAAACACAAAAGTTATATACTATTACATTTAATAATTATTTAGTTTTACGGTAATGGCTAAAACTCTCGATAGTTTTAAAACTAAAGCACCAATTAAAACCTATCCATTCCGCTACCTACACAAGTACCAAAAATATACCTATTACCTCGTTGAGTTTCTTGTTAGATTCTTCTCAACGGAGGTTTTTCCGAACCGGTGGTACGTTTTTTTGACATTCATAACTTAGTCCCTAAATTGAATAAAGACATTTCGACTTTAACTTAATTCTAAATGTCGAATTGTTCCACCGATATATCTAACTATCGACTTTTGCCCTCACTAAATCTAAATTTAATCTCAGTCAACGGCTTACCATGGCCGCGTTCGATCCCGCGATTGGCTCCACTTTTCGACTCCGTTCAAACCAACATTTGCCATCTATTTGCTAAATATCTCATATCAAACT
This sequence comes from Choristoneura fumiferana, assembly GCF_025370935.1. Taxonomy (NCBI): domain Eukaryota; kingdom Metazoa; phylum Arthropoda; class Insecta; order Lepidoptera; family Tortricidae; genus Choristoneura; species Choristoneura fumiferana. The sequence goes on along the minus strand of NC_133490.1, from coordinate 6,131,415 downwards.
CATAAACAGAATTTATTGCCTCCATCCCACAGTGTTTCAGGTTTCAGATTGAAATAAATAATTGATGAGGACGAGTAATGAATTGCTAATGCATTGAACGTTGATACATAGCTTTTTGATTAATCTATCATTCATGCATCAACGCGATATTGATGTTGCGATCTGGTTATTTAGCGTACCTATATGGAACCGTGAATCTAATTCGTTAATACTGAACAATTTTAATTAAAAAAGGAAAAAGGAACAACATTTTGGTCCATTTAAGAAAAATTACTTTCTGCCATGAGTTTTGCGGCGCATTCTTTTTGGTAAGTTCATCTTATAAACAGGCAAATTTAGGTCGTCCTTTGTTGCTACAGTGTAACAGCATCTTTACTATCACTAAATAAATAATATAAAATATACTCACAAACAATGAAAAATAAATATTTAGACCTAGTTGATAAATCCTGGGCCTAAAGTGTTACGACTTACGACCAACATCAAGTTTTATTCATCGACAACACCGATACGATATCTTTACTACACTAGTCATTTCAATATAGCACCTATTTCGTGGACACAGAGTTAACAATCACAGGGATTTATTAGCTTTGAGCAACATGCATGGAATCAGTCACGCGAGCTTCCTTCTGAATGAAACCTTGAAAATATGATGAGTTTTGTAATAAAATATTTATTGATACAAGTTGGAAACGCTGCTAAAACATACTTGTAATGCTACTTGAAAGAACGTTAACAAAATATACAACAAATAGGATATTTTCAACAAAGATACTGAACTCCTTTCAGGAGTTAGGGTGAGCGTAATTATTTTTTTAAGTGTGAGTCGCGTAATTTCGGCCGCGTAATATTAAAGTCTATTTGTTTACAACTTATTTTGAGTCGCCGTGTAGCACAAACTGGACTTTTATATAAATCCGAATGCAAATAAATTACGCGATTCACAACTAAACAAATTGCACTCGTCTGGCTTCACTCTTACAGTATATCGGCATATCGGCCGGAAAGAAACTTTCAAATTGACTTTCAAAAATTCAATCAAAGTGTCACGATAAACAGAAGGGAGTTTAGTTTCAATAACAATAAAATAATAGTGTCTAGGTGAAGGTCTCTGAACTGACTTTTTAACGTTTCTTTATTTTCGCGAGGTCAGGGACAGCACAGCGGCATTGACAGAGTCCAGTTATCACGGATATTACGTTTTCTTATTCGCACATTCGTATAATGTGTAAAACAAAAAAAGCGTTGTTATGATTCACGGTTTCTCTCAAACTGTTTGAAGTCAAACCTAAAGTGTAAAGACAATTCAAAACCGGAGACCGATTTTCACAGCACATAACTCGAAAACCATTCGAATGTGATAAAAATCTGTGTTTTGTTTTTAGATATGTCTTGACGGCTTTGCTTTGACTAAGCTTGCTTTAAGCTATTGGCTTTATTGATAACTCGCTTAAAACTCGACTTTACAATGATATTTTTATGTTTTTTTTATTGTTTTTCTGTCTTATGTAATATAAATTTTGTCATTAATTAAATGATATTGTAACGGATAACTCACGTCTTAAACCGAGTTTAGCTCGACATGTTTCGGGCTATTTCGTAGCCTTTCTTTTAGAAATAGACATAGAAATAGCCCGAAACATGTCGAGCTAAACTCGGTTTAAGACGTGAATTATCCGTTACCATATCATTTAATATGAGTGAGTCTCACGGTAGTTTCATGTTCAAAATTTGTCATTAATTAATTATTAACCAGAAGTCTCGTTCAGAACACCTGGGCTGTAGCAGAACCTAATTGAAATTCAAAAACACATTTAGGTACTTAATTTAGATATTGTGTTAAAAACTGTTATTCATTCATGGTGATTATTTTTGTAGAGCATCTATTTTTTAGCACAAAAGCTAGTAATACCCACTGCATGCAGGTATGTAACGTTGATGTATGGAATTAGCCAGTTAGCAACAAACGACGTAGGTATTTTACTAGAACAATTTAAAATAGTTATTCTAGACTAGACAATTAGCCGTGACATAATTAATTTATAATTCGTGTTTATTGCGAACACTAATGAATAGTTTTCCCGTTATCAGCTAAATTGGCATTAAGGACGCAGTTTAATAGTACGGGATGAAAAGGTATAGCTTGACTATATATAGTCGACCAATTAGATAATTGGCATTTTTGTTACAGATTCTACATCGGGCGGGAAAGAAACAATAAGGCTAGGCTGATACAACCTGCGCAAGTGACAGTCCCGCACGCCAATCAGCGCTTACGCTTTTCAAGTGACACACGTCACAAAATTTCATACACCTAACTGTTTTTAAACGGTTTTATACATATATAGAAATAATGATGTATTACCAACAAAATCTTTTTTGCTTGGTTTTAAGTTTATACGAAACCCTCAGTCCGCGAGTCTGACTAGCACTTGGTCGGTTTTAGTTTATTGAAATAAGGCTGAGGCCGAATGAGCGTATTTTTTTTAAGTTGTGAGTCGCGTAATTCAGTTTCATAGGGAAATCAAATTTTGCAACAGCTCACTTCCAGTCAAACAAACACGACTTTTGTATGAAACCCAAAGCAAAGTAAACGTTAGTCTCATACAAAAGTCTATTTATTTACAAACTGGACTTTTGTATAAAACCGAATGCAGCAGCAGCTACGCGACGCGACCTAAAGTACGCTACTCAGAATTCAAAAACTTGCGCTCGTTTAGTCCCACTTTAGCAAACGATTTCGAATACAATTTCAGATTCAGCGTTCAGCGGCATGGCCTGGTTAGACGGTGAGCAGAATCGGCATAACAATAGTGCGCAGGCGCCGTGAACGGCTTTCTATGCGTTACACAACACTCGCCAAATCATCAACCAAATAATTCACTGGCAGGTTTAAATTTTCTGTCAAAAATAAGCGTAATTTCTGTGAAAAAAAAAACTTTTACAATCCCTAGAACGAATAAGAACTGTCAGGGTTATCATGAATAACAATAAATTTAGTATGACATACCGATTATACTGCCTATAAATATAAATAGAGCTTATTCATTTTTGAAATTGGTTAAAAACAGAGCTCGAGTCGAGGCAGTAAAAACAAACCAACAGCATTTGACGGCTGTCATTTTGATTAACCATGATCATAGCAGTAACACTCTTTGATTCAATAAAATACTGAATAAACTGTTTTGTTACGAAGTAATATAAATAACAAATATCTAATTCGTTGATAAGTTAGGGACAGTGAAGTAAGATTCAAAAATATTGATGCTTTCCGCCCAAACTTTTAGATGTGTTTTCATTTAAATCAAAACAAAGAAAACAGTTCACACAAATTTACGGGACGCCCCAAATGTTATATGTTCCAATGTGTACATTTCTATTATTGTATTTAGGTATAACTGCGGTAATACCCGAAAGGAAATTATTATTGATGAAGAATATTGACGTGTTTTTCCATAGGGAAAAATGGTGAATTTACTTAACATGTATTGTCTGAAATTCATATTGAATTACAGTAGGGAATCATAATGTTCATTTTATGCAAATGACAGAAAAGTAAATACACATTATTATAGGCATCTAATAAAACGCAGTACTAAGTCAAACTGAGACTTGTTTTCTTATGTTGTACGTTAGTATTATTAAACATTAACAAAACAAAAAGTTATGGGGGATTCTTATGTCTAACAGTGGACGACCTACGGCTGATATGATGATAAAATAAAAATTACACCAACCTCAACCTCACTACAACACTGGAAGAAAAATTGGCAAAAACGCCCACACGCCCAGGATAGGGTTCCGTAGCCATTACGAAAAAATCAAATAATATTTTCTACGGATTTCGTATTGTGTACTGAATCTTCAAAATTTAGGTATATTTTACACCTTAGGCTGCTATTTACTCTTAAACTACAAATAATTCTCAAGCAATCTTAGCTGCTACAATTTTCCTTGTAAATTTGATATATTTACTCCCATTTTGTTTTTTTTTTTAATTTTTCTACCCAACAGTTTAGATTTTACAGGGGGGGGGGACGCTCGATTTCAATGAAAATTGGCACTTTAAAGTTGAATATTTCGCAAGCAGATCACTGAATAGAAAAATTGTCTTAGCAACCCCCAATGGTTTTAAAAGACCTATCCAACGATACCCCACAATATAGGGTTAGTCGAGTAAAAAAAAAACATTCCCACTTTACGTCTATGGGAGGTACACTAAAAAAATTTTTTTTTACTTATTGTACCACTTTGTGGTCGTGACTAATATGTATATTAATGTCAAATTACAGCTTTCTAGTACTAACGGTCTCTGAGCTTACCCGCGGACAGACATAGCGAAACTATAAGGGTTCCTAGTTGACTACGGAACCCTAAAAACAATCTACTACACTACAGTAAAAAAAGAGACTGACTTCGTGAGAAACTGAAAATAATTTTAGTCACCAGCTATCAGTCTAGATAATAAATTTGACAGCTAATAAAAATGATATCAAAAACGATATTGGCGGTAAGTACATACCTATAAGTTATCGAAATTGTTTTCAACCAATATAATATAAGTGACTTGCGGTAAATCATTTATCGTATCGCAGATCATTCAATCTAACAACAATTAATTAAAAGTGAATATACCTGAAGCCGTGGTGGCCTAGTGGTTTGACCTATCGCCTCTCAAGCAGAGGGTCGTGGTCGTGGGTTCAAACCCCGGCTCGCACCTCTGAGTTTTTCGAAATTCATGTGCGGAGTTACATTTGAAATTTACCACGAGCTTTGCGGTGAAGGAAAACATCGTGAGGAAACCTGCACAAACCTGCGAAGGAATTCAATGGTGTGTGTGAAGTTCCCAATCCGCACTGGTCCCGCGTGGGAACTATGGCCCAAGCCCTCTTGTTCTGAGAGGAGGTCTGTGCCCAGCAGTGGGACGTATATAGGCTGGGATGATGATGATGATGATATCTGCTTACCCTTAGGTTTGTACATAATTAAATGACTGAAAACCTGAAAGTAGTTTGTTCTGAATCGAGGGGAGGAATTACACTGTACATACTTTTTTTTAACGCTCTTTTATTGTGTCCAGTCTAAAAGTTTACAAATGCAACATGTCAATTGAAAGTCTTAGCGTGGTTGCATATTATTTGATAATTTGTGTGACACTATTTACTGGCACGGATAATACCGATATGGAAATACCGACCCGATATTTCGTGTACACGCCCATACAAAGTGGTGTCAAACTGACAAGAGTTTCTATGGGCGTGTACACGAAAGATCATGTCGGTATTGTACGGCCGGTATATAGTGTTACCCGATAATTTAATACTGGCCGTTTTTCCATCACTTTTGTTCTTCAAAACACGGCGAAGCGCTGCGCAACGAAGTTAAAACCAAGTAGAATTACTAATAAATTAATAATTATTAATTACAAATATTATTTAAGTAGTTAAGGTATTTTTAATTAATTATGTGCATTAAACTAACCTAAAAGAAAAAAGAGAGTGTCTGAGGTTTTCAGTTTAATAATTAACAAGTTGTATAACTCTTAATAAATCGGCAGTAAAGTCTGTTCGTTTTACTCACAATGAGGTCCTATTACTCGACTGCGCACAAAAAATGAGGTCAATTACCTGCAACAAAAAACAAGATCACGGTCAGATACATTTTGAGTATGAAGTGGATTAGTTATACATAGATCGTGTTCGTTTAGTTGTTAAGCAAGAAATACAGACTCATAAATGTGATTTAGAAACCCAAGTTTGGTACGCCATTATCCTAATTCTAACTATACTTAATAATAATTGTAAATAAATGTGAAAATGCATTTGTTTACTGTCACTATTGGCGCCAAAACGCCTTAAAAAATTGTCAACATCAGGCATGCACAATAGTGCACAGGTAGCAAACTGTTGGTGCAGTTCACCATAAAATTCATTTTGCGTTGTTTAGGTACCAATCATAGAGCTGAAATTCCCGGGGTCGATGTGTGTCAAAAAATAGTCATTGTGGTCATGCTAGTAAGTAAAATCTAGTTTCTTTAGTACATAATTGTGTAGGAAGTAACACTAGGATTCTGTTTTGATGCCTACTCAATAATATCTTTACTATCAACAGGAAGACAACTTTCTAATTGTAATTTTATTTTATTGCAGTCGGCTTTTTACCAGAGGATCACAATATAAAACATGATTCTGTCTGTAGACAAAAAAATTGTATCGAGATTTTCAAATATACAAGTAGGCACGTCGCGTCGCGTGATCACAGGATCGAATATCGCACAAATTCTTTTTTGGCAGACCTCGAGCCCGGGGTTCTAAGTTCTAACACTTCAGTTCTCAAAAAAGTTCGCTCCCTGATAATGCATAGCAACAGAGGCGTGAGCTACCTTTTATTCTGATTCTTAAAGTGATTTTAGGAAATCGTCTGCTATGGTTTACCTAATTTTGAGAGTAACTTTCGTGTCTATTAACTGTAGTTCAATTCAAGGTAATTCCAGGGGTTACCGCATCAGTAGGATTGCAAGCGTAACATGACGTAAAGTAACTTAACTATTTAATCTAGAATTATACTCGTGAGCTATTGTAATACGTTTTCACCCAATTTAACACAAGAACGTAACGTCTATCACATCACATGTTTCATCATTCGATCAACTGTGATTCGATACGGCAGTCAACATGATTTGTCACTTTCCAATCCCAAGTTTATGGAAGCCGTGGTAGCCCAATGTGTTCACTTATGGACTCTCAAGCAGAAGTCTTGTGTTATGAACGCAGGCTCGCACCTTGAATTTTTTGAATTCACGTACCGCACTATTTTTACTTGTACTGGATATATTCACCATGAGGCAGAGCTAGGAGGAGATGGCGGGATGATTTAGTTTTCAGTCAGACTGGCAAGATTTGGCTGAAAGTGGAAGTGGACTGGAAGAAAAAAGGGGAGACTTTTGCCCAGCACTGGGACACAATACAAGCCGAGCTTTTCAGTTAAGGAAAAGTTCGCAAGTATAATGTGGTGTGTAGTTTCTACTGCGCCCGCGTGGAAACTAGGTAAAGCCTAAGCTCTCTAAATCTCAAAGGTCTGCGCCTAGTTATGGCAAACGTAAGGCTTATGACGATGAACCAAAATAACCACACGAGATATATGTTGACGACAGAAGGTGGTCAACCTTAACTGTTCCCCTGCGCTTCATCTTCGCCCTGGCTTCTACCTGGCTTGCAGTTAAATGGAAATAATACATAAAGGGTTTCTCTATGGGATCGAATCAGACAGAAATAAGGTATATACGTAGAAGAACAAATGGCCACCGACATAGCCAAGCGCATTAGCTCGCTGAAGTGGCAATGGGCAGGCCATAGAGCACGGAGAACATATGGTCGATGGGGCTGAAAAGTTCTCGAATAGAGACTGCGGATAGGCAAGCGCCTTTAACCTGGTTAAAGGCGCAGGTTAACGGTGGATGCAGGCCGCTTCCAACCGAAGCAACTGGAGGTCTATGGGGGAGGTCTAACAAGGGACGTCCTTCGGCTGATATGACGATGATGATCATGAATATATAATGTAGATTGCTAGATGATCGGCCATAGCAAATTCAAATGATACCTATCTTAATACATAATGAAGTAGTTATTCGGAAGTTCATTGATCCAGGAAAACGAATTAATGGCCGCCGACAAAAACTAGACAAAGGCGAGTTACTAGAACATTTAAGACAAATAAAGCAGCGTTCATGATGACATTTGATACGAAAAAGTGATGAAAACTTGGATTGATAATCGCACTTCACGCCAACACAGCGATCATCCAAATCATTTTCAACGGGAAATTTCCGAAGCGTCTATAATTTGGTTTAAAATAAATCATTTAAAATTAGCCTTCCGTTCTGAGTAGGTTACTTTATTCAATACCATAATAATTGTGAATCAAACTAGATCAATGGCGATTACAGCATGTCGCTCTATCCCGAAAAATATTTATAGATAACAAACAAAAAAGCTGAAACATTCTATGTGGTCCTTCGAGCCCGATTTTCCTAGACAGCAGAGTACGAGCACCACAAAAAAACGTAATATATTGCTTCACAAAGCATATTAGCTTATCTTAATAGTCAGTCCGTATGTCTTCCGTTTCTATGTACACACCATTATACTCATGACTTGCAGCTCCTGGGCACTGAACTTACGGAAAACCACTGGATTGATATGCTTGCGGTTATAAATTGTTACGTGAAGATGGTTTTACGGGGGCAAATAACACTTGTTTACGGTTGAAGTAATAATAAATAAATTCGCAGCGTTCTTCCAGTGCATTGGCGATGAGTAGGTATGTACATCATGTAGCATCATGGCGGTCAAGTCTAAACGGAAAACTATATGGGTATGTTATTCTTTAAAGATGGTCGCTACATTTATTCTACGCAAACAGGATGAAATAGAACTTAAAGGGGAAGGATGTTTGCCCAGCAGTGGGACATCTATATAGATGAGTCAATATTATTAACAGCACTTATTTTGCGCACTATATATTTCATCATCGGAAATATTGGTGTACTGCAATATATTACTGTAGTATTTTTTTATTCGACTGGATGGCAAACGAGCAAATGGGTCTCCTGATGGCAAAGGGATCAAGTATATGTATGGTCAAGGACTTTAATTCATAAGCAACCATGGAACCTTTTTTTTTTAAGAAAAGTCATTACGATTTTCTTCATTAACTAATGCGATGACACTATGACTACTGTGTTGTGTACTATACTATACTGAACGTCTTCGTGTTTGAAATATGTTTCGTTGTCTTGCTGCTAGCAGACACCTTAAAATAATAAAAAAATGGGACGGATGTGATCGTATATTTAAATGACTTGTAAAACATGTCCCTCTCATAAACGTACATATTTAATTTTTACTGTAAGTACACATTTAATTACTTACCTGGTTTTACATACAACTAACACTGTGCCCGCGTGCCAGCCCAAAAGGCAGCACGTTCAAACTGGTATGTACCTACTTGGTAAAACCCAGGTACATACCAGTCGTATGATTGTCGAGTCGACATCTCGCTGCAAGTCTAGACTAGGGCATCGTATCGTGGACAATGACCCTAACTGAGCGTATGGCAGTAACGACGACTAGACGGACCATATGTGGGAAAAATTGAAATTTTACTTTTATTTTCAATAGAGTTCAATTTCACAGTTTGAAAATATGTGATAATAACTTTTCGTTTCGTTGTTTGCCGTTTGTGGTTCGAAGAGTTCGAACGACGCAAAATTAAGTAAGTAAGGAAGAAACGATGTACCGGGTGTGGTCTGTAACACGGGCAAATAATTAAAACATAGATCGTACTCGTCAAACTGAACAACATTATTTCAGCGACTTTTAAAAATAATTAGTTCTTTAATTTTTATTACACTTTAAAGTTTATTCGAAAAAGCAAAATTTTTGATATTTGTAGCGTGACAGGCTGACGTCAGTTGGGTTCTAGGATGGCGTACATTGAATTTACGTTTTTTTTTATTCAACTGGATGGCAAACGAGCAAGTGGGTCTCCTGATGGTAAGAGATCACCACCGCCCATAAACATCTGCAACACCAGGGGTATTGCAGATGCGTTGCCAACCTAGAGGCCTAAGATGGGATACCTCAAGTGCCAGTAATTTCACCGGCTGTCTTACTCTCCACACCGAAATACAACAGTGCAAGCGCTGCTGCTTCTGAGCCACACACTGTATAGTAATTTTAAGTATTATTTAATTCATTGTCTTATCTTAAATTACGTAAAGAATATTTAAAAAATGTTGCACACCATCAGTACCTACAAAAGAAAATATTACATTGACACAAATCCAGGGTAGACAATAGGCGGTCTTGTCGCTTAAAAGCGATCTTTCCAGACAACCATTTGGGTATACGATCTTATAATTATATCAAAAGTAGGTAATGACATTGTAATAAATTACACTACCAAGTAACATAAATGAATATAGGCAAATATAGTTCTGATTCATTATAGACTTGTCTTAAAGGCAAGTTTAGTTAGCTGTACTTTTTGCCAATTCAACCAATTAAATACAAGTTAGTAATAAGCCAGTTTACATTAACTTATCTCGATAATTAGATCTTAACACGTCTAAAACATAAAACAGGCGGGTTGGACTTCCTAGAAAAATACCAATTCAAAATGCGAGCAGAGGTTTGAACAAAAAAATAAAGTACCTAGATACTATAGGTATCTTGAAATATCGCCATAAAGTGCAATTTAGTTTAGTAGCTTCTTTTATAGTAACAACAACGTAGTTATAATGAGTTCTCTTTAGCTATATCTAACGTGGTATATATATAAGTATAAGTATTCTACGGGACTAAGTCCTTTGTTTCGATAATACTCACAATTAACTTTTCCAGAGCAAGAACTGCAGCGTAAAAAGCCTAGTAGTTACAGTCACCTGTGTTAATATCTGCCACAGCGGAGCGTGCAAAAATATCTGACATGACCTACCAGCCCTACAAATAGAGTCGTATCAGATATTTATGCACGTTTTGTTGAGTCAGATATTGGTGCTGGTGACTGTAGTATGCGGGATTATCTCCAAGTAAATTTAAACCGATTATGACATAGTGGGTATAGCTCATGACAATCAAGTAGGATTCGTTCAACATTTATTTTAGTAGAGATCCCTTCGACACCCATAATTTTATTGTTTCGATTTTCGATAGTCCTTACCCACATTACATTTGGTCATAATAATCAATCAATAGTCGTAATCGTTGTTAGGTATAACGCGAAATAAATGTTACATGTCATACAAGACAAAAGTCATAAAATTGATCAGCATAATATCAAAAGGCATAACCTTTATTTATCATAAATAGGTCATATTTTTTTATTTACTATTATTATTGTTAATACCATTTGATTATCTAATGTTCTAAAGGAATAATTTTAAAATTCAAAAATAATACATGTCATACATTAAAACATTAGAAAGTTAGAACTGTGACTCATTTTAAAAAGGATCAGCTGACAAAAAAGCAGGTTAGGTTAGTAACCTAACCTTACAAAAAAACAGTTGCCAGAAAAGTAGGTTAGGTTACCTCTTAGAAAAAGTAGGTTAGGTTAGAACTGCGACCCCTTACAAAAACAGCTGCCAGAAAAATAGGTTAGGTTAGAAGTGTGACCCCTTACAAAAGTACCAGCTGACAGAAATGCGTTGTTAACCCAGAATGACCTGATAATTCATGCACTCATGTAATTTTGCCACAAATTACGGTCTTAAAGTGTTGTCATTAATTCCGGGTCGACAATTACAGGTCGAACAAAAACCAACACACGTTTGATGCGTTAAACTTCATTATAAATGATACGAGTTAAAGGTGGACACTCCAAATACCAGGAGCGTGCCTGGCTCTAATACTTCAGCCGTACAACAAAATACAATACAATGACTCTTTATTGTACACCACAAATAGTAAGCGATACAGAAAACAGGCACGCAAAGAGAAAATCACAAAGTAAGCAATAGGTAAGGGGACCGTAGTTCCTTTAATAGACATAAAGGCGTATCCTTGCCTTGTAGATTGTATTCATATTTTTATGTTTAAGCCTATCCTCTTGGTGGTATATGTGATTTGAGTATCGACTTTGCTTCTCATCAGCTATGGCATCTCAGGGGCTAGGACCTCACTGGAAATTAACGTTAGATAGGCCAATGACACAAAGCAACACGTGTATGATGTGTCTCTTGGAAAACCAACATGGAGTTATGTTCTCACTCGCTCAACTCGTTGCAGTCCAACTTTGTTGCAATCGGCGTATTTCTCTACCAGAGCACGACAGAGAGAGTCCGATCTAAAAGATACAGTATAGAAAATACAAGACAAACAGAGTATGTCCTCTGATGATTTGCTAATAGTTATCTTATGATGTCTTCTCACGCGATCTGTCTGAGTCATTAACAATTTATATTGAGCTACTTTGTATTAGCTCCTTCGCTGCAACAATGGGTAATTAACCCACTAGTCTTGTCTGTTTGTCTGGGCATTCTTGTGATTTCAGTGTTATTAAGTCCAATTGGCAATTAGAGAGTTTTATTGGACGACTTCGATTTTTTTTGAGAATCGCCGGCAATTATTATGTTTAAAAAAACCGGCCAAGAGCGTGTCGGACACGCCCAAAATATGGTTCCGTAGCCATTGCGAAAAAAAATAAGTAAAAGTAAGTAATATTTTTCTAAGGATTTCGTATTTTATACGGAATCTTCCAAGTTTAGGTATATTTTATACCTTAGGCTGCTATTTACTCTTAAACTACTAATAATTCTCAAGCAAACTTAACAAAAAGAACTTTTAAATAAAATCCGAAACTGTAACAAACCCCTGTTGTTCCCCGAGTACCTAGGGGGTAGTAGACTCTAATGGCATCAAGTATTTTTAACCCCCGACGCAAAAAGAGGGGTGTTATAAGTTTGACCGCTATGTGTGTCTGTCTGTGGCACCGTAGCTCTTAATCGGGTGAACCGATTTGGATGCGGCTTTTTCATTTAAAAGCAGGCTTTCTAGCGATGGTTCTTAGACATGTTTTATCAAAATCGGTTCACCCGTTTTAGAGATATTAAACTTTGAAGTGACAATGTCGGGAGTTTTCCATTTTTTTGTTGATTAGGTAATTGATGTTGTGGCTTTTTTGCAGCAGAAAACATGTGACTTAGCAGACCTAATTAAATTGTTTCGCCTTATTTTATATTTATAGGTGACATCATGAAATTCTATTAACCTCCTTAATTTTCCTATGACGCTCATATATTTTTTACAACACCTGATTGGCAGCAGTTCAACGCTCCACATACCAGGTCACGATGGTCAATACCACCATGATATTGATAGAATGGTCGTTAAAAATTACTGGACCGCCTAAAACGCCTGGTGCTAGGTATCATGCAGGTCAGTAACCTGCAAATTTAGGTCATTAGACGGCACATGCGTGCCTAGATTAAATAACGAGTACTTAATAAGCCTTGTTTCGTTCCTACAATCCATGTTACTCCTACATGGTCTTTCTACCTTCTTCGTCTTTCAGATTTTCGTTCCATTAATACGAGCCTTTCAGTTGAGATAATTGCCGTAGCTTGCCGGTAGATTTATATTGAAGCGTTCTTTTTCATTACCATTTCCTTAGCTATTCATGACTACTTCCAATTCCGGTTATATTTAACTGGAGAAAAAAGGCCCGTGACCATGACAAGTTCTAACGTGACAGGACATGAATAAGACTAAAGTAAGTACAACGTTCTTTACACCATCTTAAATCAGGTTGCTTTTAAGGTCGTACTCATGGGTCGTTTACCTATGTTCTATGATAATTAGTAGTCCGAATAGCATTAGTAAATGTTGTGCAACTACACGCCTACACTTGCAAATTTCCGCTGAAAACCCATAGCTTTAATCATAAAGTACGGTTAAGTATATGATTAAGAGAATGGGATCTCAATATAAGGGGAAAACCAATTGTTTCCCCAGAGAATTAATTCAAATTCATTCATCGGTTGGACCTGCGTCACATCTTGTGAAATGTGATACTGGTATTTTTGTTTTCTCATAAAAATTTAAAAGCTTTTACTGATGTTATAATGAATCAGACAAATCACCGTCGTTTTTATCAAGGAAAACTTACAGAAATATTACATATATTTAGCATTGTTTCATTTATAATAGCGTGCTATATCGCTCACAAAATTTAGTATTCTTACACTCGAATTGCATTATAATTCAGAAAATCGCGAAAAATACACACTTTTTCATCATTGCTATTATCTACCATCTTTTATGCTAAAACGGCAACGGCTAGACAAAGCAAATCACATTTTTATTTACCTACACCTCAGACGGCTAGAATAAACACTTCGAATCCTGCGCCTACGCATGTACAGTACAGGTAGGTCAGTACAGCACGAGCGTTGACCGCACTTCAAGGTTCATTTGCACTAAAAACGGGAGATTTACACCGCTCTGGGAAAATTTTAAGTGTTCATTTATACCAAGAGTTTAATTATTTGATGATGAGAAGTAGGAAATCGATTTGGGATTTTTCGGTATGCAAGTTTTATTGAGGAAAATCTGGGAAATTCTAACACGATGTTTTGACAGAAGTATTAAAGCAATTCCCATTATTGGATATTGTCAGTTGCATGCAATATTTAGTCGGACATTTACGAAACACTAATCTTACAGTCCCATTATCCATAGATCGAACTAAGAAAGAAAAAAGAAGTTCGTCCGTTTCACCCATCAACGCTGTCTTCCGCATCTCTCTGATTCCTAAAATAGTCCACAACGTCCGCAAATTAACATCCTTTATCCAACGAATAGCTCGGCGTCCGTGACGTCCATCCTTGTCTACTCTTAATTGCACGTCTGTCCATCAAACACCATCGAACTAACCTACGCTCTTACGCTAACGGATTATAGTTGTTTTTCTATCGATGTTACTGACATGTCGAGCACCGAACTGGCTGAAATGATGCGAAACGTACAACGACCGCAGGATGTAGGTCATGACGTCACGCATGTACTAGACACGCCGTTACATACACAATGTATGGAAATCTTATTGTTTAGCGGGACGGACAATGAATGGCGGACGCCAGAATCGTTCCACATATGGATAAAGAGATGGTCTAATTTGTATAGGTTTCGGTGACAACTGTAACTGGTCAGATGAGTCAGTGTTTTAGTATGTAACGCGTTTGTAGCGAATTTGTTTTAACAAGGTCGCTAGCTTGGAAGATGTCTCGGTCAATGCCAAAGTCAGCATTTGATACGAAAGTATTTATTAAATTGTTTTAACGGTATATTCAAAATGTCTTAATAAAAACACTGAAAATCTCAGACACGCCAACAGGCTTTTTACATTTTGTTAGTTTATTGTATTTCTTTTCTAATACCTTAATATTATTATTCTTTTCTAATTCTTTAATAATTCCACTTGATTTCTAACTCTACATTTATAATTTGTACTAGTTTTAGAAGAAAACCAAACGGCCCGTTTTAAATTATCTAAATAGTGTACAACCCCGATAAAACATTTAATTGGCGTACACTGCATTCGTAAATTTTAGACTGGGCATAGAAAAAAAGGGATTTAAAAAACATACCTATCGTACTTTTAAAGTGATTTAATCGATTCTGTACTCACGATTCTGAGCAAACTACATATTTTCAGGTTTTCAGTTATTTCATTAGCATCTTTACGGAGTTACGGAAAACCCGTCTATATTTGCAGGCTAGTTGGCGCTAGTGTCGTCGTGAGGTCCGTTTGACAACTTTGACGATAGTGTCACTTCTGTGATTGGTTGAATAACTAAATGTGGTGATCGCAAGCAAGATGGCAACGTCAAACGAATTTCACCTATCAAGAAAGCCAGTAGCGGCGTTAGGGCTGCAGGCGCCCCTTTTATCCTCTCGCTCATTGACGCAGTCTATATTTTCAAGAAAAATCCTAAAAGTTGGGGGCGCCGTGGAAATCTCGCCCAGGGCGCTGGATGGAAGTGCTAAACCGGCACTGAAGAAATCCTTATTTGAATCTCTTGAAGCGGGAAAAACACAGATACCACCCATGCAATCCATGTCCGTGAAAATATTCCTAAACTGTATATAAGTAATGCCATTCATTGGTGCTCAATGTCGATTTTATTAAGCGACGATTCGGCCAGTCCTGACACTGACTAAGAGTTACGACTAAATTAACCCGGAAACAAACTACCTACAATAGAATTCTAAAGACATCTTCAGGATAGTTCTACGTTGTCATACATAAGTACTCTGTACATCCATGTTATATGTAAGTTAAAATATACCTACGTAAATATGGTCTTTAGACATTGTTTTCGTCAGACAATGAGTGTACAGCGTATCGCCAAAACGCCAAGTCAATTAGGCTTGACAGAAAATTAATTATGTTTGGTTGACAGTTTCTATCTTTAACGGTTGTACAAGTGTTTCATTCAAGGAGGTAAGGTTAAGCGTATTTGAATAACAACAAAAGGAGTTCTTAAAACCTGTCCGCGGTTTATTTTTCACTTCTGTCTTAGTGGATTTAGAAATATTTATATTTTACCTAATTAGGATCTTAACGAAAAATTTGTGGCTTGTAAAAAAAGCTTTAGCTTAGTTTAAATTTAGTTTTCTGATTCAGTTTTCATTATCACTTTTCATTTTCATTCAAACCTTTCTAAACTAAGTAATTTTACTAAGCAGCACACTGTTTTCTCATCTAAAAAAACTTAAAAAAAAACTGAAAAGCAATAAATAATGAACCTTTCTTTATTAAACCTTTGGTCTGGGCCTCAGTACGGGCGAGGAGGAGTGATATAAGCCCATCAGTCAGGTGGACGACTACTAGTCCACTCCTGCTGGCTAGTGCTGAGGCACCGACTTCAAACTGGTACTTAGATTAAGGTTAAATAAAAAACTTTCAGTTTTTCGGCGGTATATTTTTTTTTGTTAATAAGTTTTTATTTTAGAATTTTTTCCCACCCTTAGCGTAGGATTTTTGCAATAAAAAAAGAATTATCAAAATCGGACAAATCGTAAAAAGTTATGCTTGGTCATACACAAACAAAAATGGTAATATACGTTACTTGAGATACGTCGACTTGAGAACATCCACTGTTTTTTTTCATCGTCGGTTAAAACAAAAATTCAACAAGTCATAGTTAGGTTGCTTCAGAGTGCATAGACGATGCACCGAGGTCAACGCCCTGATGCGGAAATGACGTCACCTCGTCTGACGCGGGCGTGACATTGTGATGTGGTTTAAGTAAATTGTTGGGTTTAGTCGGTTTTTGAATGTAGTGAGTACAACGTACATTGCAACACATACGAGTACAATATATTTCTTTTTTTCAACAGGATTTCACTTTGTACTTACATAAACATATTAGGATGATGTTAATAGCCATTTTAGCGTAATTTACGATATTATTAACCCCCGACGCAAAAAGAGGGGCGTTATAAGTTTGACCGCTATGTGTGTCTGTCTGTGGCACCGTAGCTATGTTTTACTTTTTAGTTGTCTTATTTGGCGGCGTTTTTTTGTCGGCGTATTTTTCGTGTGTTTTTATAGGTATTGATCACTATTGATTCTAGTAATATTATAAATAAAAAAGTTTGTGTTTGTTTGACCAAATATGCAACCACGTCTCATCTTATTTAGATGAAATTTGGTATGGAGTGGAGATAGTCTCTGAGAAGAACATAAAAGTAGTTTTAGCTTGAAAATTGCATAGTTTCCGGATACTGATAAACAAATTATAGACAGGCGAAGTAAAATGACTTTAATGCATCGCATAGAGCCTGGCCAAGCTAACTCTGAAGATAAATAATATGGTAACACTCCAAATGTAACGCATATTCTGTACGTGAGTTGACGTTAAAATACAGTGTTGCCAAATTATTCCGTTGCAGACTTAGCTTGGCCAGGCTCTAGCTTGTGTTTAAAACTGCATAATACTCTCAAACACCGAAGGCAACAATGAACAAGCAAGGAGACTCTCCAGAAGACTTACCATCCTTCCTTACATATTGTAATGAGGGCATGACTGCAGAAGAATATGCGCATTTGAAATTCAAAATATTTCATCTGAATAGAAGTGCCTTTGCAGTAAGGGTAAAAGATTTTTTGTTGGAGTCTGCATTAATACTCTTATTGTGTGAACGTACAGTTGCGATTCGAGTAGTAAAAGAAGGCGAGAGCGCAGCAATATCTGTATTCATGTAAACATAGCAGTAATGCTAACGTTTGATTGCATCTTTCGTCATATAACGTTATTTCTTTTTGTTGAACTCAAATTCCTTTTAGCGAAACTTTTGGGGTTTTCTTACGTCTGAAGTAGTTTTCAAATAAAATTCATTTCTGCATTTGATACAGTTTTATTATACATGCTGATATTTTCTTTATCTGTACTGTAGCGTACGTATGAGGTGAGGTGTACGTGAGTATGACAGACAATACGGCATTGATATTTACAATCGAGTCACCTGCCATGCACTTGCAATTTCTACCGTTATCTGATGTGCATTGAAGAATTGCCACCGCATGCTGTGAGTAATGCAAGCCGAATCATAATAAAAAAAAATATATTGAGAGGTTATTCGCTACTGTAGTATGTTCTGGAGTGCACGTTTTCCTCGACCTCGAGGTTTCCCAGCGGTGAGTTTTCTTCTTGTGCTGATCTTCGACGCTACGAGCCTAGGTGAGATCAGCTTAACTAGACAAGTTCTTGGAGAAAAATCGTTTTTCACTTCCCATGCTCGTAAACTTCGTGTTTATGCTAGATCTTAGGCCTCTAGGTTGGCAACGCCAAGATGATGTTTATTGGCGGTGGTGATCTCTTCCCATAAGGAGACTCACTTGCTCGTTTGCCATCCAGTTGAATAAAAAAAAACTAGGCGACATAAAATAACTTTTTATGCTCTAGTGCATAAAGTTAAATCTTCGTCTAAGACCAAGGCAACCAGGTGTGTTAAGCCACAAACAAGATTCTATATATTTTTACCACCGTACTGGCTCGGGTGGCTATAGGAACGTCTCGGGTAAAATGGCTCGTTTTATGCTCTTGTTGTACAATTTACTTTTAATAAGGGTTTCTGCGACAGGCACTAGTTGGCGCTTGTATCGTGAAGTACGTTTGACAACTTTGACTTTTGTGTCACGTTTGGGATTGGTTAAATTAAATCAAACGGATCTCTAAATACCAACGCAATCTAGCGATTTTTCGCCTCTCAAGAAACCCTAATTGTGGTGCTAGATTTTAGCGGAGATGTAAGGTTATCAGTGTAGCTTATTGATCTACATTCGCAAAGTAACGCCTAAATCACACTACAACTCTATTACCCCATTAATATTAAAAAAAAAAAATTATATACTTTACTACTTTTCTTATTACCAAAGAAACATAGAAAACTGTTGAACATATTGACTTTAAATTCATAGAAAATGGTAATTTTACACTATATGGCTTGTGTATAAAGAGTCTTAACATTCTAAAACCGATTTTTAATTGTAGCACAAATTTTACAGAAAGTGAAGCAAATACATACAAAAATAAAAACTATAGCACACTTGTTTCCTAATTGCGCCAACTAAAACTATTAATCTCATAGTAAATAACAGGCTGCGGCAATCAACAAGTTAAGTCTGCCGGAAGCGAGGAGATGATTGACTGACGATGACAGACAGACACTTTCTACTTTACTGTGGTCTAGTTAAATAAAAATAAACGACCGGTTATATATCTGACTGTTTTAGATGTTAATGATGGTTTTGATGCCACATGTTATATCGTATGTATACGTAATTTCTACATATTAAGCATAGACAATTTTGAATTAACTAATTGAGAGTAAGATTATTGCTCATTCTAAAAAAATCAGTTCTAAATTTTGAATGTATGTCTAGTTGTTTTGTCCTTTCTGTAGCCTAAGCGGTTGGACGATTTTTAACATTTGATATGAGGTATCATTAGATTCGTCAAACCTGAGTTACATAGGTATATGGTACATAATATTTCAAATTAAATACTACTTTATCTTCTGCTGAAATACACCTTTATTGTAAATATTAAGAGATATTAAAACGAACATTCATGCAGCTTATATAGCCCCCCCCCCCTTAAATGAGCATGCCAATCAAACAAGTCTCGACGAGGGATCGGTTATCTTTTCAAGTAATAATCATCACAGCTTCCGTGCGGTGCGTGTTCCGTACTCACGATTCATACAATTGTTTGGAAATGTTTAGACTGAGGCTGACAAGCAAAAAGGCATTACTTAACGGGACTCTAGTACAAGTTGGTTTTGAAAAAAAAAACCGATTTTCCGTGAAATTATTCTATTCGTATGGTTTCGTAAACATTGTTTATCTAACTCTTAATCAGTCTAGGGTTTGACATCTTAAGCCACCGTAACGAAAAAGTTCAATAGGAAAATCTTAATGCTGGCTCGCAGTCACAACAATACCTTCAGAAAACTTTAAAGTTTAAACGAATATAATTTTTATTTCCAAGAAAACTACAAACTTATACTTTCAAGTAGCTATGCCAACACTACCGTGACTAGATAGTATTCAAACAGAAGTTGCTAAAAGAGGGGTTTGATGTTCCGCGAAGTATACTCGTAAAATAGACTTGCCAAACGTCGCACGCATGCATATGTATTTGATCAAATTGGTCGAAAAATAAATCTAGTCATCATCATCATCATCTCAGCCGTAGGACGTCCACTGTTGGACATAGGCCTCCCCCATAGACCTCCAGTTGCTTCGGTTGGCAGCGGCTCGCATCCACCGCGAACCCGCAGCTTTAACCAGGTCATCCGTCCATCTCGTTCTCGAAATCTATTAAGTATTATTATTATAGTTTACTTTAACCTGATGCCGGCTTAGACCAAGATATGGCGAACTAAATCGTAATTTGTTTCGTATTTTTTGTTCTAAGGTCACGTAATACTCGTAAGTTATCTCAGCTGAAAGTTTTAACACAAGACTTGAACAGCAGGATAGGTATACTTTTTTCTAAATAACGATCTAGTCAATATAAATTGAGCTACTCGTTAGGTTAGGTTCCACTACTTAAATTTAACGTGTCTCAGTATCCCTCCGCATTATGAGGCCAAAATACGAATGAATTCATTGGTGGCATTGGCATACCGTGGACAGACGGGACTGGACTATCATAGATAGACTGACGATATAAATAAATTAAGATTTTCAGATTTTTCTTAATGGTTGTGCTTTAGGAGCTACAAAAAAATTTTTTTTTTCTTTTACAAGTTACTTTTTATTCAATTGATACTGACACTGACAATGACAACCCGAACCGACGCAGGATGCGAATTTTACAATTCTCATTCCGCACTAGCTTTATCACAACAATCTTTAATGAAGTAAAGTAATTGAACTTTCCGTGTATGAAAATGATCAATTAACATTTATTTTCCAGTTAATTTATCGGCAATCTAAAGATAAATTTGCTTCCTGGATCTCGTGTGTAGGAAGCAATAGTGTCGATTTAGTCTAATGTTACTGGTTTTAATCGATTGCTGGTAATTACGAGAATTAACTAGCTATGTATGCAATGTAACTAACTAACAGTCGGTTAATTTGTTTGAACGGGAACTACACAATCTGATGCAGTCCTGTCCTGTATAAGAATTTATACTTTGTATGTTCAACATTTGCTTGGGTTATTTCACTAAATAAATACTTAAGCAAAAGTAAAGCATAATTTGTTAGATTTTCAGAAAGTTTTTAATCACCAATCATGCGTCGGATTACTGTCGCATAAGCAAAAAAAATATGAGTCACTTTTCCGAAGGTAAACAGAACATGACAAGCAACACTAATCACAGTCTCCCGAGTTGGTTAGATTCAATTTTAATGTTAGTTTAAACACAACATGACAATATCCGCGCCCAAAACGTTTTACAAATGAAAAATACTTTACACGTGGTTTTATGAAACGACATACTGTCGTTTTTAAACAGCTCAGAACGTTTTGAGTAATGAATGTCTTCATCATACGCCAAAATGAATGAAAAACTTGTAGCAAATATTATTAGTGTTTTTTGTGACATACTCGTATAATAACTATGTCCGCACGCTAAATTTCCCTTTCATGTGTCACTTCGTAATCACATGCAGGTCGCGTGTTTTAACAGATTGTTGACCTCCAGGAAATTCAGTAGTGTTTGCTCGTTTTTGTGTAACGTATAAGCAACCCTAATGTTAAGACAGTACGGTCGTTGACTGAGTTTGTAGATTCGACCGTGAAACGTAAACGTTTCGATATCTTTAATAGCTTCATGCTTTTAAGAAGATTGATTTTCGCGAGTTTGATTGCGGACAGCTTTGTTTCATGTTCACTGAGTTATTTTGTACGGTATGATTTTATTGAGGTACAAAGTAACTAATGACGTCATTGGACTTGATTTCGGTCAGTGCAAGGAGAAAATCGTCCAAGTGCGAGTCGGACTCGCGCACCGAGGGTTTAGCACAAGTTTGTAGGTATCTATCAACAGTGTTAGCAGAGCCCCTCTTCTAAGCAAAATGTACGCAGCGTGGGTCATCTTATATGGTTACAGACACAGACAGGCATTAAAGATTCAGACTGTACCGTAATCTTTTGATTACGATGAATTAGAACTTTGATTTTTTTCACTGCATAAACTAAAAGGCACAGGAAGCGTGCACTACTACAGACTGAAGAAGCAGTGTCTCTGCTCTACCAAGCAGGTTCAACGACTGCACTTGAAGGGATGCTCAGTGGAGTACCTATTTCTCAGTTGATGACAGAGACACGAAAAGACAGAGGAGTGGCTTATTGTGTTGAGTTCACAGATCGCCACATTGCAAAAAAGAAGGAAACTAACCTAACCAACAAGAAGTTGGAAAACCCTCGACATTGTCACTTCAAAGTTCAATATTTAAAAAACGGCATAACCGATTTTGATAAAACATGTCTAAGAACCATCTCTAGAAACCCTGCTTTCAAATAAGAAAAATCCGCATTCAAATCGGTTCACCCGTTTAAGAGCTACGGTGCCACAGACAGACACATAGCGGTCAAATTTATAACACCCCTCTATTTGCGTCGGGGGTCAAAAACTTACAACACCCCTCTTTTTACCCGACTGCGAAGGAGGGTTATTGCGTTGGGGGTTAAAAAAACTGCATCAATAAACAGCAGACCTGAGTATTTTACATTAATTTCGACTGTTCTTGAGAAATAGGGTCTTGCTTGACAGACGGACACCAAAGTAAATTTATAAGTCTAAGAATCAAAATATGAGTAATTTATTGAATCAGGCGGTTATTTTGCGGAGGTCCATATCAATGAACTAAAGCAAAGTTATTGTTTTAGTTCAAAATACGAGTTTCGAAATATGTCTAACCATTTGTTAATGTCGTTAGTAGATTAGCCTCCCTTAGAATAAAATGGTGGCTAAAAGAGCACCTTGTTTTGCGAATTAATTACATTACATACTAGCAAGTTTAACAACCAGTGAAATAACTAAGACGTCGGGTAACTGTAATTTTCGTGCGAAGAATTATTTTTTAATTGTTGCGAACAATTCCAAGTACAGTTGCCCGCTAATTGGTCATAGCTTATGTCAATACGCATTCTCAGTAATTAACAGTTTTTTATTGTTGTTAATAGGTGTTTTTCCGAGTCAATAAATGTTGATTGCATGTTAATCAAACAAACATTGAATTAATTCAGCACGTAACGCAACATTGTGCACAAATATGGAGACTGATAAATATTCAAGATGAAGTATACTTACTTGGGATAGTTGATTTCGATTCATGCAGCACGAGACGTGAACAAATCAGCTTCTGTCCTGCTCTCGACGCTGATCATTCGTCAAAAACGCTCGGAAAACGTGTGCTTTATTACCATCTCGTTTTGTTATAGCAGTCGAGATCAATATACGAGTATGAGCGTGATTGTGTAATATTTAGGGCTATAAAACATGTATGGGTGGCAGTTCTGTTTGCACTCAAATTCTGAAATGTGTCAACTGGAGACTAAAGGACCGGCAGATATCTCTCTCTCAACGAAGAAAGAATTAGCTATCAACGAAGAAACGCTGCCAGCCTTTTGAGTGCAATGCCACGGGGGCCTTTTCTAGATTGAATGTAGATTTACTCGTCAGGAACTAGTTTTAATTTAGTTATATTCATTTATTTTTTTATGTCAATATCAAGTGGAGTGGCAGGAGCCTGCTCTCGACCTCGACAGTTGGATTTGAGTGTCTGAAAAAAAGGGATGGCCATATTTGGGATTGTCCAACCTTTATGACCCCAATATGAGGCTTTTTGCAGTATTAAAAAATAAACCTAGTTACTGCATGTTATGCGTATGAGATTTGTATTGTATCTACTACACTTGTTATTTTAAATGTGGTCCTTTAATGTGTTTTTTTTTATATTGATTTATGTTCTGTTCTCGCTGCATTGTATGTGTCGAGAGTTTTTTTGCATCTCGTGTATAATTGTGAATCCCTTGCTGTTCTCAGGATCTAACCTAGAATCACTCGCTTCGTGATTCAATTATAGAATCCTTCGCTTTCTCGGGATTCAAAATCAACACTCGCACCAAAAAACTACTTTGCTCTCTCGTTGCACAAATAACTATTCTTGCTTTATTTCATAAGTGATGAGATATGTAATGTACCCACCTGTGATTTGCCTATTATAAAAGTTTACTAAACTTCTGCGCGTGACATCCACGTACTCTGACGCATAATGGATTGATGATCGCGACAATAATTGTCTACATGTCTTTGAAGTCTCGGATCGCTGCCAGCGCAATGAAGAATTTTATTGTTTTTTCGTTTTATTGGCCCGAACGATGACCCCAGAATTTTCGCATTGTTACGCAACTCTTGCGCATTTGAAACCGAAAATAGTGTATTTTTAAATACGCTGTGCATCTACTCGTAATTCTAAAGATGTTTTATTAAATATTAAACTTTTCGCATATGAAACATAAATGCCGTGTGGTAACTAGTTTTTGTATTTCTTTAATATTGCAACTTCAGTTTTAAATATCCAGTACCCAGTAAATATTAGATTTATTTGTAAATTTCTAAATATTAAAAATTTACAGAGAAATTTGTGGATTTGAGTTTAAAATATAGGTAAGTTTAGAATTATGTATGTAATTCATTGCTATTTTGTTTTGAATGGAAGTGCTATAAAACTTCTGGAATATAACTCCTATCTCCATTAAGCACTTCGGTCAGCCTACTGCAGCTAAATACTCCTATAATATACATTCAAAATTTATTGATGTGTGGACAACATGAATTTCCAGCAGACACTAGGTTTGTCTGCCAACTGCCGAGTTCCAAACGTCAATATTTATTAACCTACATGAAAACTTTCCATTAACAATATTGCCTAAGTATTATAGCGGTTCTGGAACTTTCCAGAAACTCTCCAATGAACTTTCTTTGGAGAATTAAAACCTCCAACTCTGAGTTTCCAACACAAGTCGTAAATTGATTGTCCAATTGAGTAAATAAGTCCATAGACGTCCTGGAGCTTATTTTGCATGCATCAACCAATTGCGAGGCGTCAGACGCGCAATTTTTAACCGTTATAGCATGCAGTCGACTTGAAAACAGACTTGTTCTTTTTTCGAAACGTTCTTTCGCTGATTTCTTGATTCTGATTGGCCGCGGGGTTTAATGGCCGCCGTTGCGATATAGTTATTCTGGCATGTTTTAATTTAAGTTTTCTTGCTGATGTAAATTTCTGCATTGTAGGGTAATGTTATAAAAAAATCTGTACACACAATGCGAGGGTAATACATTCAAATTGCTCATTGTCAGGTGTTAGGTTAAGTACGGGCCTACGTCCTTAATAACAACAATATGCCTTACAGTTTGACAATACCAACAAACAATACCGTTCCAGTAACGATGTCTTCTTTCTACATACAAGCAACATTCATATTTCTAAATCTGAACGCATCAAATAAATCTTACTTCAACAATGTCTTGCAAGAACGTGGTTTTGCAAATTTTTGCAACATGAAATTATATTGCTTTCTGATAGATAGCTATAGGTACGTACGTATGTTTATACCTATTAATCATCTACAGAGTAAGTTAATATATAAGTTATTTGAAGACTGAAGCAGTGTGCAGAACCTATTGGTACTACTGTAGTTTTTAAGATAGTATGTAATTGAAAACCACCATGAGATAGCCGAAAGCAAGGCCACGGCGTGACCCCGAAATAGCGGCAATCAGAGCGGCGCGCTATCAAAGCCTGACCCCCGCAAACCGGGTTAGCCGATCAAGAAACCTGAGGACTTTGTTGCAAGAGCTAGTTAATACACTGGCACAACATTTCTATAAAAGCTGTTAACACTGAATATTTAAATCTGCTGCAATGAGATCAAAATGTTTGGTTGGTACTTTTAACCGTTTGTTACAAGTAAAGGAAAATGTCGTTGGAAGATTTAACTTGGTGTAAACATGGTGTAAACAAACCTGAGTGAGTACCAATTTGAAAAATAATGAAGTAAACAATAACAAAATATTAATATACAATAGTATATTTAATGTTATTCCCTCATTGTTAAATTACTGTCAGTCTTGTTATTTTTTTCCCGAAGGCTTGTCACAAACAAACCTCATTCAGCGTTGTAAACAAATATTCAATTTATTACTCGCTTTCTACCCTTAAATCCAGCCATTACCGCAAAACATCCTGTTTACCGACGTTTATAACGGCAAGAAGTAATTAAATAAATTCGAAACTGTTTCCCGTCAAAAAAACTCGTTCGAAGATTAAGAGCCATCATGTGTACTTTCATGTCGATTTAAGGCTATTTAAACTAAAAGGTGCATTAATTAACTCGTCAACATAAACGGAAACACCATCTGACATGGCCTTCCCTGGATTAATAGCTGAGGTAGACTCTACTTTAACTTAGAGCCACACGAAACAAAAGAAATGATTCAGACTGCGGTGAAATATTAAGAGCACATAACCTTTCTGCGCGTTGAGAGGCAAAGAGCTTTATATCAAATATGCGTGTACAAGGAGATTGCGAGTGCAAACACGTATAAGAGCCGATCTCACCTGCTCCATTATTAAACGTTTTAGTAAAGAGCATGAAAAACCAGTTTTCACAAGCCTCCCGACCTCCCGAGACCTCACTTAGTAAATTATGCAGACCCATTTCCAACGACTGACAAAATTTGTCCCGTCTGAGTTCAATCAACTCAATGCGAGAGTGAACCAGTTGACGCAGTTTGACACAAAGCTCGCGTGTCCGACACAGTTGACACATATTTTTTTCCCGACATTTTGACAATGTGCGCGCCGTTATGACTGCCATTGTCTTTTTCCGCCATATTTGGCGACGCGTGGGTGTCACTTTTTATTCGCACGCTATTGCGATTATAATGACGAATTGATTGGGCCGACAGTCTCGAAATGGGGACAGTAATTTATAACAAATGTGGGTGTGCGGGTTAATGATTCAGAGGTCGGTCGAAATGAGGATGAAAAGGACCGTTGTTTTGTCCTGATTCTTGCAGACGTTTGAGAGGTAACCAAGTTAGATCTCTGATCTGATCTCTGTATGATTGCATGTACTCATGCTCATGCATCTGAAATGTGTCGGTTAAGAGGTCACCAGACGATTATGTTTCCGATTACATCCACAGGTTATCTTTTGTACTGATTCTGAGAAGCTTTAAAGGTTATTGTTACGGTTTAAATCGGTGTCAAAGATTTTAAATGTGTACTTAACGCTTATCTGATACGGTAGAGATAGCGTCTAAGCGCATTACTGTATCGAATTTGTTGAATTGCTTGGTCGCTGAGTGGAAATATTATGAGCTAATTCAGTTAAAATCGGAATCGATATCCTGTTTCTAAACTCAACAACCTTTACAGAGAATGTGAGTACTGCCAATACCCATACAGATCGATGCTTTTATTTACTTTACTTTTATGGCAACTCAAAAATCCGTCCGATGATTAATAAGTTTAAAAGCAGTTTAGAAAAATAGAAAACTTTTCAACAATATTTCAAAACAGAACATTAGCAGATGAATCTGATCCTATTTAAACTGCGTTTTTTACCTGATTAGTTAGTATTCGACATGGGTATTGTTTAGCGCTCAAGTATTGAATCATGATATTTGCGAGTAACGTGGTACGTGATGTGCTACTGAATGGGGAAGCTCTGTTTATTTTTAGATGATTTCCTGATTAATATGTAAAGTGAACAGTCGATCAAGCGAGGCCTCCAGTTCTTTGTGTAACCAGAACATAATACGCATTTAGTTTATTAACCTTAACAACATACGCAGCTTTTTTAACCCCCGACGCAAAAATATAACACCCCATAAGTTTGACCGCTTTGTGTGTCTGTCTGTTTGTGTGTCTATCTGTGGCACCGTAGCTCTTAAACAGGTGAACCGATTTGAATGCGTTTATTTATTTATATGAAAGCCGGTTTTCCAGCGATGGTTCTTAGACGTTTCATTAAAATTGGTTCAGCCGTTTTTGAAATATTGAACTTTGAAGTGACAAAGTCGGGGATTTTCCAACTTTTTGTTGGTTAGGTTAGGTTATTTAACGAATTATGCTAAATATTATATCCAATATAATGGCTGATTAAAAGATTTAATTGAAAGAATGGAGGAAAGAAAAAATCATTTGATTAATTTTTTTATTAGGTAACGTCGTGAAAGCATGGTCTTCTAAAAACAAAAAATTACATAATTAATATTAGGAGACCGTAATTATGTAATTTTTTTTCATTTAGTAGAAAGCCAGGACTGACTTTTCTGATGAGGATTAAGTACTCTTCGGTCAGTGAAAGTATATAAAATTTCTTTATTAAGTACACGTTGAATCATTAAAATCTATATTTAATATACTATGAACATAAATAATCAGAGCTGAGTTAAATGTTGATATGTAACACTAAGTTTTTCACTGTATTTTACCTATGAAAGTGTATTTTTACTGTATATCTGTGTTTTAGGCATTAAAACGATAATCTTTAAGTAAGAGTTGCTTTTCTGAATACTTCATCAACTCAACACCGTCTCAGTACCCAATCGTTATACGGCTAGACATAGCAATTTTATGAGTAGTTTCTAATTGACTGCAATTAATAGTCTTAGCAAACTCAGCCTAATTACACTATTTACTAAATGAATTATTTGACCTTAGGTCTTGGTAATTAGTATTCACTGAGGATAATATTCTTATACATTGACATTTTTTAATTTTACGATTCATTATCGTTAATTTTTAATTACAAGTCTATTTTAACATAAGTTTCATTAAAATTCGTCCACATATTCTAGTGTGATGGAGTAACAAACATATACACACATACTCACAAACTTTTGCATTTATTTTTATTTTTAGTAGATTTTAAGAAAGGTGGACACAGCTACAAAAATATAAAATAATAGATTTCACGTAGTACAAATAAGTAAATTTCGTAAGGCACAAGAAAATTCCTATCTTATGAAATCATTCAACGTCATTCATTTGCAGGCAGTAAGTACATATAATCTTATTATTTCCTGTTGAAGTATGTGTCATTTGCAAATATAATATTTTTTTGATATGCACTTCCTGATTCTTTGCGATTGTTTATGTTAACTGTGTATGATCTGTTTTTGACGCCTAAAACACAGTATTTATCTATTTGCTTATATTATTTTAGTTTCATAGCAGTGACTTCATTTATATTGATTTTACATCAATAGTTAAGTGTATGCGCATTATGTTTAGCACACCTGACCCTTTCATATTTTTTTATATTTAGAAAAGAATAAATGTCAACTCTATGATTTTCATTCGATTGCCAAAAGCCCGTAATTTAAATAAAACACGATTTTTCCACCTGCTATTTTCTCTGGGACGTTATAAGTTATAAATGACTAAAGCAAAAAAAAAATGGCTTAGCGTAAGTTTTTTGGGTTTATATTTTAGTGTTTTTTTTCAATGATTTTGCTGTAAATAATAATGAATATATTATCACAATATTTAACAGCACGTAATCGAGGTCACTACGTCTAGCTGATAAGAGACGATAAGATATGGCACAAGATAAACATAACTATCATTTTAATATTGTTAATGTCACACCCACGCACAAAAGGAACGTTCTAACTATTTTTGGCTAACGAACGAACTAGTTAGAGCTTCTTACGCAAGTCTTAGATTTAATTCAAGAACTGGCCAATTTAGGTCACTTAATTAATCTCTAAATTACCTCAGAATTGAGCGTTTCGAGCTCAGCAGTTTTCAAATAACAGAAAGTCTGGTATTTGCTTCTCCCCTCGCTAAATGACTAGAGCAGACATAACAGTTCCAAAAGTCAAGGTATGTAGGAATATAGGTTAAAATTGCGACAAAGATGCATCAAGTCGTTCATTGGAGCTATGCTAGTTGATGGTTGTTGTAATGTTCATTACGTTTAATTAAATCTGCGTAAGATCTAGTGTGACTTGTTGATTCAATAAGATACGGCGTTGTCAGGGCCATTATACTTAACGTATAACTCCAGGCCACGATGAAGGAGCTTGAAGTGTAGTTGCCAAGCGTGATGCGGATCGAGTTTCTACAGTAATACAACAATCACAGCTAATTCCCAACAAACTCGGGATTTAATAACACCTTTATATTGCTTAAATTACCTAGAGGCCGAAGTCACGATTAGAGAACACGTGGTCACTAATATAGGGTGTCTGAGACAGAGACATGGTAAAATCGGAGAGGCAATGTTAATCAAGTACCTAGCGGTGTATCTTTTCTTAAAAGAAAGAGTTTTCCCTCAAAATCATCGTATTTAGATTCCGTAAATGTTATAGTTGGTTCATTGGACTTGTTTCTTTCACTGTAACAAGTAAATTGGAAACAGTATACGTACCCTATTTGTTTACTCTGCGGTCCCCTAGGCTTACTATAATAAACTGCTATATTTATTTTAAATCGATGAAATGTTTCAAAGGATTGTTTGTTGTTGTGGATATACAATCTGTATACACCTGTGCTTATTTTGAGCTTGGAAAATAAACCCATAGTGACTGATTAAATGTGGTATCTTAAAATACATATTAATAATTCCAATATGAGAATTGTGTGCTTTGTATATTCTATACTGCAATTGTCTACTCAGTAGAGTAGAATCTACTCTAACGTTATAATCTCTCCAGGATTTAATTTTGTAACAACAAATGTTATCTTTAACGTAATTTCTCTACTTGCTGAACGTATTGAAGAAAAACTGAAATTTCTCTGTAGATCAGTTAATTGTGATTGCGAAGAAAAAAAAATCTGTACGAATTTGCTTAGTTCATGGCTGAGTTCAATCAATCACTTTTAACGTATTTATAAACACTTATTTACCTTTAACATTATGTTGTTAGTTTAATCTGTCAATGTTTATGTTGACGTTTACGTTTGCCAGAGACAAAAAAAAACATGCACGTTGCAACGACAGGTTTGTAATTTTTATGAATAAGGGAGCATGCTTTTAACTCCTCAGCTGCGCGATGTAAAAACCCTTTAGGTGGTGCTAGAAAAAGCGCCCGAGTTGTAGTACTTGTAGTACCCTGCCGTCGATGATTGATTACTACTCAATTAATAACTGCACGGCTCCGCAATGTAACGAATCCTCACGATATTCCTCACACTATCTAAATGAAACTTGTGCCAGTTGTACCATCAGCCAAATAAGTGGTCTATCAATTTTTAACTCGACTTATGTGAAGTCAAGTTTTTATAAAACGGTGTCCGGGGGTATTGACAGATCGACGATGATAGAGGCGCGATTTACATTTTTCCGTTGTACGTTGTACCCTCGGCCTAATTAAATATTCATGTGTCTTGTTTAAGTGATTTTGTTCCAGCGTTTGTCACAAGTTTACCATTATTTCTCTGCGTCATTATCATTATTCAACATTTAAAAATATATTCGTTGCTGGAATCTGACCGAATTAGTCACCAACACAGGAAACTACCGAGTAGTAGATAGCGTACTTTGCGTGTCGTAAACAAAGTGTAGCTCGTAAACATTTGTAAAAACACACTGTCAACACAAAGTCACAGACTCAGTACTGATAGGCAGTGCCGCAACCAGAGGAGGAGCCAGCTGTGACCAGACACAGGACACACACAGAGATAACAGACAGGAGTCCACATTAGGGTTTGTTCCAGGTACTTAGTTTGAATGGCGAGAACTGAGAACCGTATTTGTAAGTATGGTTTGTACCGGGGCAAACCCTACTCCACATTGTTTGTTCCGGGCTTTCGCGGGTGCATTTATAATCTCTATCTACCACCATCTTACTTCGTTTGACAGTAAAATGTCTAATTGATATGACGACTTCAATGTTTAGCACCAAGGTTCTGGGGGCACGGCAGTGCCGCCGCCAAGTCGAGCATTGACTTTTAACGGCGCAGTTATGGAACATCGTGTGCATAAAAGGCACAGCATCGATGACAGGCAGTCAACAGAACCCTATGGACGAAATAAGGCTACTCGCATAGTATCGTGAGCGTTGCCATCGGTAGACGCAGTCGTGCGTGTCCGATCGTCCGGCTGATTGCCCAATTCGTTGCACACGATGTTACAAAGACCGTAATTTCCTGGTAGATCCTGCTTTTAATTACGGCTACGGCTGTGGAAACTTGACTTGCGGGAGTCGGGTCGGGATTAGAAAATAGTAACTTGATCACAAAAAAAGTTTGTTGAAACTTAGAAGCGACGTCTTTACGCTACCATGTGCCACCAATAGAAATCTGTTATGAGTGCGAGTACATCCGCGTATACTAGGTACCTATTCCTTGTACATATTGTACTGCGTCTGGTTTTAGAACAGCATAGGATTAAATTATCTCTTGCCATGGGAGTCGTACAAGGCAACTGAGGGATCTGATGTAAGAACGAGTAACAGAGCTCTCTATTGCCAATTACAGATTCTGGATTATAACGACGACTTAGAAGAATAATGAATACGTCTACATCAGTGTTTTTCAAACTGTGGGTCGCGACCTCCGGGAGGTCGCAGATGCCCCTTTAGGGGGTGGCGGTATCTTTAAAATACTCTCACCGTTATTGTGTATGATTATTCAATGTTCGTATTACCAACTTAGGATAATATAAATAACTAAGTGGAGGTAGGCAGGGTGTCGCCAAATATTCTTCAAACTAAAGGGGGTCGCGTACTGAAAAAGTTTTAAAAACACTGATCTACATAACGCATTTACATAGAGTAGGCAGGAATAGGTATATTTATCGTAAAATGTCTGTGAAATACTGAATAACACGACTCATCGCTTTACAGCTGGATAAGAGCGGAAGCGATGATTATTAATAGGTGGTAGTTTCCCAAAATATCTGTGCAAGTCCTAATTCCGTTTACACGATTGTAAGAACTCAAAATCTTAGGTGCAATATTACAGCGACTGCGCAAATCCTTGTTTCCCTATTTCAAGTTTACAATCTCATCCCACGTACCCGAGGCTTCAGAGAGCAATGGCCTATTAAGTGCCGCGATTCCTGTGTTACTGACCTCAATGAATAGCCAGTATTATGCAAGCGTACATCAAATCATTTGTTTATTTTATGTAAGCAAACCGTGTTGGTGTGATGTTGTGTGTTATGCGGTCTGTGGTCGAAAATTCCAATCGTACGATGTGTTGGAAAGTTGGTTAGTGGGAATTACTGACATACATGCGAATGAGGTTTCTTATGATAGGCTAGTTAGCGCTAGAATCGTAGGGTCTGTTTGACAAGTTTGACATTTGTATCACATTTTGGATTGCTAACGTCAAACTGATCTCACGATACTAACGACGCCACCTAGCGATATTCTCTATTCCTTAGAAGTTATAACTTCGCTGTCTTATTTAGGTAATTCCATTGTTCTAAAATCACAATATATATGTACTACAGTTTTTTTTTACTTTCCTCAAATATGGGCATTTTTCCTATCACGCTAAAACCGCTGGGCCGATCCAAGGCTCACACACATCTCGTTAGAGCGGTAAAAAACATGTTGACGTGCATTCGCGAGAGCAATAGCGCACTGCTTTCCCCTCTTGCGGATGAAATCATATTCTGTATAGTGTGCAGTGTGAAAAGCAATCGACACCCAGTGCATTTTATGCTCTAGAAGCTACCCAAACAAGTCTAAGTAAAGTTGAGTTTGGAATAGCAAAACCTTATGTGGAGATGAAAAACGTATTTCTAGCCACGTTGCAACGGAGGTATTTTATCTGAACGAATCTAGAGTAGGTATATAGGTAGCGTTGAAATTCACGCTCGGTAACTTAGTAAGGTTTAAATGCAGTGCCGTACTGTGCCCCTTCGTGGAACGACTTTCTGCTATTTATTTTGCGTTTTTGAAAAATACACCTCGTTTTACAGCACGTATTTATGTTTGGTTCTAGGAAAGGTTAGCGGTAACTTTCGATCTATTCTGAGATATTTTGAGCTATTAAAGTGACTTGAGCGCTAGAACGGAAAGTAGGACATCTGCACTATACCCTAGCGTTTATTAGCATGAGATCATATGACAAGTAACCGTAAACTGTGAATGATTGAGACACGAAATAATTAATTGCTACGATAGCGCTAATAAACGTAATTGCAAATAAAAAATGCCATTTAGTAAGATACATCCCGCGCGCGGCGACAAAAAATTGACACAAGCGTGCAACCAAAAAAAATGAAAGGTACGCAAAACGCCCACTTTCTACCGTCCACAATGCACGCGCAGATGATCGCGACGCTTGCGCAAGCCGGATACACACGCAGCCTTTATGAAAGGTCGTATGTCTCGTGCAAAGTGACATGGATGTGCTGTTATAGTCCGGGTCGTTAGTATTGTCCGGTCTGTGCGGATACGCGTTTTTTGTGACTATTGTCAAAGCTGTCGATTAGCAAGGTAATTTTATCGCAATTTGAGCGCCTTTGGAATCAGGTTACGAAAAAGCTACTTTGTCATTCTACGTATAAGCACCACCACCAGTTTTATAAATGCGAGTAGTTATTTGTGTATGTGTATTTCTTATTTCTCAAGTATTTAGGTAGAAATTCGTAATACCTCAATAAAAAATCATTATTCATCTATAAACACCGATAGGAAACAAAATTTCAAATTAACTTAAAGACTTCGTAAAGCACACATTAATGCATTTTCAGGCTATGAATTACAATTCATCGTATTTTATGGCTCTTATTCCTAGCTCATTTACTAGCTAACGTTAACGGTGTAATTAACGGTGGTTTCAGGGTTCATTACTTGAAGCGGATTTAGAAGGACGTTGCCACAAATTTGGGCTTCAATCGCCACTTCAATACAAATAAAACTGATATATTTTGTTTATTTTAAGGCTCACGTCGCCCGAAGAGCTTGTTTGTACTGTCGTAAATTTGCTCAACCCTGGCAACACTGTCGTTTCGGTCATAAAGGCCGGTGTTAAGCGGCAGTAGTCGATCCGATTCCCCCAAATCGGATCATGCGAAGTTGTGTAAAGTGTTAGTCATTTTAAGATTTTAAGTAATGTGGGTTTTTGAGTACCTACACAATACAGGGATCTTTATTATCGATCGAATATTATTTCTCAAGCTTGTAATTTTCCATCCTGCTCAATTTTTTTATGCACAAAATTTCAAATAGTAAACAGAAAACAATTTACATACAAAGTGGTTGGGTGATGAACTGGTAATGCACGTGACTGTATACTGTACCGTTTTATTAATCAGACAGAACTATTGTGACTCACTATCTTTTTTAAAAGTATCTACACTTATATATGTATATATAGACTAGCTAATAACACCAGTATTATTATCTACGGCGTCTGTGTAGCCATAATAAGGCAATTTATTTTCTGAACGCAAACCCGTTTGGCCACTGAACTCAACGGCCTAAAATTTAAAAAAGACATTTGTTCCTTAAATTACCTTCCGGTAAGAAGTTGCCACCTGCCTTGAATTAATTAAAATAAGTGAGAATAAACTTGCAAAACTGAGATACATATAAAGCTGATACGAGTAATGTTTGAAGAGGTTAATTTTCTCACGAGAATAAAGGTCTTTGGACTCATTTCTTCCGATTCAGGACTGGTTTAAATTAACTTGTACTTCAATGTTGCCAGCAATTAAGACTTCCTGTGACGGTGCTAACTGCTAAGTGTGGCCATAGACGTCTAAAGCAGCGAGTTTTTTCCGCTTCAAACATCATTAAAATCATAGTTATAAGTAAACCACTAATAATACGATATATGAATTTTTGTTGTCTGAATAAATAAATGAATAAAAAATGCTTTCCAGATCAGTATGTAACAAACTAACCTCGAAACACTAGCTTGTTTTAGGTATGTATGATTGAAAATTGAAATAAAACATGTTGCACGTAATTGCAAAGAGACAATACTTCATCACATTATTTTGCTTGTTTTTGAGGTAAAGTATTGATTTATCTATTTTCTTGTTTTATATTTTGGTACGATCGTAAAACTTTCAGGATAACTTCATCTTGTGGTATAATATGGTTTTATTTATAAATATGTTGAGAAGGTGACGCTGACAGATAGGTATATGGATCGATTCCTGTCGATTGTTAATGCCATTGTTACGCAAAAGTTTAGAGCAGAACAATTGACAGTTAAGAATTTAAATAGACAAGGGCCTCTATTCAGACGCGCACTGTAGCTACCTACACTCCTATCTGCCGCAAAATTGATTTAGTCAGTGATTTTTAAGGGTTCCGTGAACAAGCAAAGGGTAATCCTATGGGATTCTTAAAGGTTCAAAGTTGATTGATAACCATTCAAGGCGGTGATAAAACATTGCCTTTGTTGTAGGGTCAAATCTTGCAAGTTCGTTTGGACCCATTTCCAGTGGTCGGATTGATTTGAAATTTGGCAAGCATAATTACATAAGTTGGATGACATTGACAATGCAAGTATAATACAGTTAGCAAAGAAAATGTACTTATTAAAAATTAAATTTAAGGAACTTAAGATTGGTTTTTTGGAATCTTTTTGTATTTTTTATTTCAATTCCAAATTTTTACTTTTACGGTCATCCCGTACACCCGCTGATGGCATCAGTGGTGTAGCGGTATAGCACGCGGTACGGAATACCGAGGACCTGGGTTCGATTCCCAGTGATGGTCTTATTTTTCTGTGCATCTATATTTCAGTTTGTATTTTCAATTTAAGGAACTTATTTTACAACACCTTTTTCAAAACCCCCCTTTTGCCGTCACATTTGTCTTTACTAAAACATTCAAACTACCCCTTGCGATACTCGACAGCAAACCGCGATCAATACCTCAACAATTACACGCGACGTTGCCCGCAGCTGCGTATACGCATAATTATTTACGATCGCATCCGGACAGGTGTGTGCCGAGATAAGTGCGCTTTGTTTATTTCATTAATGCGGGGATGTGATTGTTTGGTACGGAACCAAATAATCAACACATGGCTACCACTTGACGAGGTTTGCTTGGCAATTTGGTATGCTGACGGTTGGAAATGTTTAAACTAGGATTATGGTCGCGTTATCGCGTTTTCGTAGCACTACAAGCTTGTACGTGTGAATAGTTTTTCAAACTTCAAATGTTTATAATGCACAATTCTAATCTATACCTATAAAAGAGTACCATGATTGACTGACTGACCGACTCAGTGGAGCTAGAGACTTGAAATTTGACAGACACATATCATGATGATCATATAAATGCAATTAAAATATTTTTTCTAGATTCTCACTTCTAAACTAAAGTAAAACTGGATATAATAGCTTTTTAATTTTTTTCCTCTTAGCCTACTTACGAATGAATTGTTACCGAAAAGCATTATCCTGGTAAACAAATGATTATTTCTATTTGACACGACTGCGTTTACACTAATCGGTTTAATGTGGCTTTGTCTGTTAGTCACGCTTAAGCCATTGAATCCACGGCTAAGTCTACGCTTAATTGATTTAGTGAGAAAAATATGTCAGAATAAAATAAAGTGTGTCGATCCAAACGAGGAAACACCAGATCCGTTCTCCAATAAATGTAAGAACGTAGGTCATTATTATTCCGCGCCATCCCGCGTGAACTATGCAATTTTTCGGGATAAAACTATCCTATGTCCTTCCCTGGGACTCAAACTATCTGTATAAGGTATACCGAATTTCATATAAATTGCTTCAGTGGTTTAGACGTGATGAGGTAACAAACAAACAACTTCGCCTTCCATCAAGCGAGATTGAGGCCAAACTTAAGCCTATTTTAAATATATATAAAAAAAACCTACAACTTTCGCATGTATTATATTATTAGTGGGATGCTTCGACAGCAGTTTAACTCTAAAGCTAGGTTATGGCACAAGCGCTGTCTGGAGAGCGAGATAGTCACCTGCGCAGAAATTAACGGTTAGCGCTACACTTACATAGCACAGCCTGCATTATAAATAAAATTTAACTGTGCCACAAAATAACGCTCCCCCAAGAGTTGGCAAAGAGTAAATCAGTCCACATTAGCTACAAAACTGTATTTCCTTATTTCATGGGGCGTAACGGCGTAAGTAAATAAGGAAACATGATAAACAGTTAGGTACACACTGTCATCAGAATTACACCGAAGTGTGTTTGCGAACGATTACAAAATCCTTGGATGCAGTATTGATGATTTGTTTAGTCATGTTACCCGTCCCAAAAAACCTCCGTCATATTCGTAATTGCTATTAGCTTAGCTATGTATACGTGTAAGTTTAGTACTTATACCTACAAAATATTTTTGTAAAGTTTCAAACTGTAGATCGCCAAAATGCATCATATTAAGCATATAATTTTTATAATGATAACTGTCAATAAAAGCAGAAAACAAAATAATTGACACAAGGTGATGATTATCAAAGTTAATCAGTCTAATTTGACTGGAGGCTACCAAGTGTCTCCTGATGGATCAAACGCAACAAGGGATATTGCAGATGCGTTTAAGAGATGCCAGTTATTTACCGGCTGTCTTACTCTCCACGCCGGTGCAAGCATCACGTTAGCAAAGATGGTGGTAAATGGGACCTTGCACTCAACCTGCCTGTTTATTTCATTATGTTTCTATAGAACCGTAAAACACAAACTTTACCTCTACTATGTTTCCATAAACATAGATGTAATCGTCAACTATTAAAACGGTTCCACGAATTTAGCGCTACAGAAATATTAATTACCAATTACCCTTGTTAAGTCACATCAAATTATCACTAATGAAGCTGCCGGCAATCTATTCAAGCTGACGGAAAAACGGACTTTTCACTCCGTAGAAAATTAACGACGCTCGGCTCACACATTACTCTTAGTTTTTGTATTTTACCAGTTCCGTATTGTTTAAAAGATTTAAATTATAGCTTGTTTTAGTCCGTTAGTTCCCTCTAGACTCACTCTAGTCTTGTTCAATCTCTTCAACTAACCAAGAACAGGGTTA
The DNA here is from genome assembly GCF_025370935.1 of Choristoneura fumiferana. Taxonomy (NCBI): domain Eukaryota; kingdom Metazoa; phylum Arthropoda; class Insecta; order Lepidoptera; family Tortricidae; genus Choristoneura; species Choristoneura fumiferana. The sequence goes on along the minus strand of NC_133490.1, from coordinate 6,092,368 downwards.
CCATGTACAGATTTGAAAGATCTGATAAAAAGGCGTCATCTTGAAAAAATTACACGGATATGTACATTACAGGAATGAAGATCGGTCGAACACTTCTGACTGCGTGGCCATATTGTCTAGCTAGCAGATTTTTGATCGATGCCAAAACATTAATCTATAATTTTTTTAACCACTTAGCCTTTGTGTAAACAGTGTTTAGGTAACAGAATCGGTATACAAACATATCAATAACAAAGCGAATTTGTTTTCTCTTCGGCTGTGTATTTAGTCCGACGTCGAAAACTTAATTAATTAGTCGCCAAATTAAATAGAAATCAAATTTATTCGCGTGAACTCAAATGAAAACTAGTTTACCGATGTAATAAATTATAAATGCGCGTTTTTACATCTATAATTTATGTCAGGGAAAGAAAGTAATTTTTGAAACGGAGATCCGACAGATATTTGTTAGTTAATACGCACACTTACAATCATAAACACATTATCAAGCTTCAGTACTTATTCTGTGGCGTAAGGCCTGACATATACATAAGAGTTGTCTATTATTTCTGAGTAAGTTGGTATATTTCTTGATTCTGTGCCTTATTTATGCTTGCCTTATGCAACCAAATCATAATTTAAAAATATTGTTGCGCTTAGGGGCCATCACTTTTTGAATCATCAAACTTCGATTAATTTCGCGATATCATGCAATTCGGTGTCGTAATTTGCCAACTTTCTCAAAGTTAGAGGCATCGAAAGCCACAGGCTATTTATCCTATCTGTCCAATTTAGGCTCCAAAGATCTTAGCTCTCGAGTCGAGTAATGAGCCGAAAGTAATGTCCCGATAAACTGACTGTCATTTGTTTCAATCAACCACAAAATATCTTTTTTTATCGATCGAGTTTTTTTTTTCAGATATTGATATGTAACTAAGACATTACACGTTTTAACTTATTTTGAAAACACTCAACTTTGTTTAAGAAATCCATTTGTGAGACAGTAATGAAAGAATTAATACTTTCACTAGACATACAACAAACGTGTTAAATGGGCAGGTGGTCATTGGAATATAACTCCGTCGATACCGCATACTAAACGACCCTTAAGGTCGCAAAAGCGAAATTTCACTTCCACTCAGTCAGTGTCACTTTCGCTTTAAACATCGCGTTTTTTGAAAGCGGTTTTTGTAACCGAAAATGCATTTACATTATATCGTACGGTATTGTACGAGGTGATGTCATTACAGCTATTGTCGCTTTTCGGGATTCGAAAATGTTGTGATTTCGTTTTCAATGCTTTTGTGACTCAAGCTCGAGTTATTGTGTGGGTTCATATTCATTATTGTTTAATACCAAAATACAATTGACATGAGGTACTTGGCGGCATAACTTCTGTAAACTTTTGTAACTGGGGTGAAGGCTAATACAGCTCCGTCTAAGCATTGTCATGTGTTTTCTTAAGACCTCTGAAAACCACAGACAGCCACACGCCACACCGCTTTTAAGCTGACTTTTTATTTAAAAAAATATTTGAATGTTTTCCTAAGTCAATCAAATTTTACACCTTATTTGTCTTTTCTTGTTTTTTAATACCAAAATCGTAAAAGTCTAAGAATTGGACTTATTTGATTTTGAAGTTAAGCACATCAATTTTACTTGTCAGTTATGCTCCGAGTTGGCTGTTTTTTTTTTTCTGGCTCGCGCGGCTTGTGCATGGCTCTGAGGTTATGTGCTTCACCGATTTTAGAAAAAATTAAACTGACAAAAAATGGCCAGCATTAAATTATCTATATGCGGCGTTCGTAAATTTTAGACTGGGCACTGGGGATTTAAAAAAATACACCCAACCTGCTTTCAAGTAATCGATTCTATTGTCCTCAACAAACCACTTTCAGGTTATCAGTAAACGCCTTGTATAAGTTCACCTTTTGAAGCGTAGTCAAAGCTGACTAATGAGATAAGTAATGACTGGATTTTTTCAATGCACAGACATCCTACCTAAATAACATTATTCACCTTACGTACTTACTTCGTATCTCATTATGTTAATTATTAGATTTATTTATTATATTAACATAGAAATATAGCCCTAAAAACGCCTTTTCCTAGCAATCGATCAGACGTATACTGCCATTGAACTTTGTAAGGTCAAACGTGTAAGAAACGTTACTGATCTTATCAACTATGCAGATATATTAAACAGCAGATGCGTGATTTTTTATTGACATACATTAATTAATTCTGTAAGGTTTATTCCTAGTAAGTTTATGAGCAAAGAAGGAAAATGAATTGGTTTAGTTAATAATAACGAGGAACTTGTTAATATTTTGAATTACTAATAGATATCAACCTACCGGTAGGAGAATAATTGAAAGGAAGATTGTTTTCAGGCTTAGATTCTAGAAGAGCTATGTCTTATACGCTTTCTATTCCCGCAAAATATATTAAAACCAATTCGCAAGAAGTAAAAACAAGAATAATAAAACGCTTTGTTTTACTATATTTGTGTTCGTTGCCGTGTTATAGAGGTCGGAAGTGCCAGAAATACGAGGACGATGCGTCAGACTTATTTCGAGTAGATACTTAGTACATAGTAAAAAGTTTATTGGTTAGAGCGTTAACCGAGTCTTAAGAAGTAATGACGCCTGTCGCTAGCTTTACTACGAAATATTTGCAAAAAAACACAAAATCGTCTCTGATTATAGTCGCATCTATATTTTACAATATATCTAAGCCTAACCTAATAAATCAAAGGTAACCATGACGCACTGTGTAAGCAGATACTTTGCTCTATTAAACAAAAAGCGCCTTTACATTTAACTATTAGATGTACACGGCACGAAAAACTTATGACTACTGGTATTGTTAGTAACTTTGCGGCTTGTGGCCTTGGAAACTGGAAACTTTCTTTGGATTTCTCTTAGAGAAGCGGTAAATTATGCTATTAGACGTTGATTTACAAGTCTTACGACCTTTTCACTGATCTTTGATTAAAAAAAAATATATATATTTGAAAAACCTTTACATAAGAAAAATAATCAATGGTTTTGTTTTTATTAATTCATTTCATTACGAAATAAATTTATTCTACACTTTTTGACAAAGATTTATTTTGGGTGGAATAGATGAACAAATATTACTTCAAATTTGACATACCTACCAGTCTACCAGTTTCAAAATTAAATTACTCAGCATGGGTTACAAATAAATAAAGTACATTGCACTCATTACAGCCAAAGTTTTTTTTTATATAGTTAATGATATTAATATGTATTGACAAAGACGTGTAATCCATGGGAAGAACTATCATTAAAGTCCTAACGGAGAACCCAGCGTTTAAATATTATAGTTACAATGTGGTTACAATACTTACAATGATTAATCGTTACAATACAACAATTCATTTATCTAGCTAGCTAGCCATAATAACTCCTGCCGCGCAGTATTTTGGGACATCTTGTTAAATTTTTACTCGCTTTACGGAAACAATTTTTTTACAGTCAACTGATTTATTTTCCGAAGTTTCAACAGATCCTGTAATAGACGAATCTACTCTACACTAGAAATAAGCAAGACAACAGAACCAAAGTAAACTTTATTATTGTAACTTATTTCTGTTTGGAGACCTGTCTTATTATTTTTCATATTCTTGAGCAATGTGAAGTTCAGGCAGTAGACGCGGCATTTTGATTGGCCCAAAGGTCGGGATCGTCTTCGGTAAATGTCAGCGGCGTGTGTGGATTGGCTATAAATAATGTACGATCAGATACACTTCATTAGGGAAACGGAGTTGCCAAGACAATGTGATGATAGCTATGGGTAAAGCAAGAAATTAAGGAATGACAGATGGTGTGATAAAATTAGCAATAATGGGTAAAGGAGATAAGAATGATGATGTCAACGTAAAGGTTAATGATACCTACAATTAAAATGCAGTTTTTATTTTCTACAAAAGCCAATATGCAAGGAACATGTACCTAATATTAGACGTGGCATGACAAATAATACATTAGATGAATGTTTATTCGATGTAGGTATTATAGGATTTGTAGATACATTTTGTGTGGGAAGGAAGATAGCAAGATTCGCAAGTAAGCAACAAGTCAGCGGAATCAAAATGCGTAATAGGCTGTGCAATGTGGTCAATTGAAAGCAGGTCGGTGAGACACTATTTCTGTTCGTCAAAATGTCAACTTGAAGCTTGCGTAAGAGCAATGTGACTTATGTCGAACATTTCACTCGGTCTGCTACAGCGTGTCTATATCATGAAAAGAGAAAGCCTGGTTGCAGGGGTAAGGATGTACATTTAGCATCTAAATTATTTGCATGGCTGCAGTTGAAAAATTGAAAAATATTTGAAATTTTATCATTGTAAACGGTATATCAGCGTTTATGTATAGGGAATTCACAGCAAGGCATTCCAATAGAGTAACCCAGTTGCGAACTGATAATAGGGATCTTTACGAGAAAAAAACTATTGTATAGGGCGGGATGCGCTTCCACTGGAACAAATGAGCAAGTGCAAAATCAACAAATCATGTTATTGTTATTTGAAATCCACATATTACACCGCACCCCTTGAAATGTGATACTGGTAGCTTATGTGTGAAGTTGTCTTATATTACATATACTGTGCTGCTATGTACGTCTACTCAGCCTCGACTCTAAAAGTCGAAGCATGAAAGCCTTCCAAGAATTGAATAACTTTATTCAACCGTAAGTCACGACGATGTCAAACTATCTGTGAAAATAGTTATCAACCTCAAAAGAAAACTGGCTGACTGACTGGCTACGTAAGGAACGAATCTACGATTTATATCCAAACTTTTATCAAATGTTAACCACAGAAACTAGGGTAAGCATCGGATAAAGAGGGATCCTTTTTTAATTAAATATACATTTAAAATTAAATAGGCTATCTAGTTTGCACTTTGATCCAGTCCTACAATAATGAGATCATGTGTAGTATCAATAAGTTTATACAGCATGTCGATGAATATTCTACCTACAGTAACATAAAAATGTATGGTCATGCATTATAACTTACAATATTATGATCAGGACTAATGAAGACCACATACCTGTAACAATAAAAACATACATTTAAGCATAGCAATAAAATATCAGCAATATTGAACTTGTCTAATTAGACCAACGACAACGTAGATTATTGTATTCATTTCTACTTGTCCTCTACTGGTAATTCCTTAATACAGCAGGGATAAAAACTGTCCCTATGTCCTTACCAGGCACTATATTTTTTCTGCATGACTGTTTCTCCAAGATTTGGTTGCTATTAGTTAACGATAACAGTACGATATTCGGCTGACGTTTTCACCAATATATTCCTGTGTAACGAATCACAGTTCAAAAACTTTCTTGAAAACGAGAAGTTCGCAAACCTGCTCGTGCGCAAGATAATGTTTTTCTAAATTTTTACATATTTTTGTTTTCGAAAGGTTAAACTGTGGTAACAAAATAATACATTGTCTTGCTTCAATGTAACTAATAACCCGTTTTTAACCGGGTCAATTACAGCGTGTGCCTCGAAAACTCTAACTAGTTATTAATAGCCATAGTTTACCATTTATAATTAAAGCTTCGGAACGTATTGGCTATTCAGGTAACGTTGCAGAATAATTTTATTGGCCATTTGAAACAATTTCGGGCTAGCACCGGAAACAGTCGTCGTGGCACTTTCGCTGCAGATCAGATTATGGGTTAGTCAGTGAACTTTATTAAATACTTCAATAAATTTAAATTAAATGAATTTCAGGCTGCTTGCAGCTTATTATGATTGAAGAAGACAAATTTCGAGTGTAGGTAGAAGAGGATATTCAGATAAGAATTAAGCACAACAAGAGACAGTGTATAAAATGGACATTTCAATAATGTATGGGCGACAGCAAGACAATAAATAGTTTTACGAATGTATAATCCAGTTAATAGTAGCAGTAAGAAAGTCGATATTAATATTTATTTAATAGAATGAAATGAAAACAAAGACGTTTTAGCTGATCTATGAAATGCAATAAAAGCAAACATTATTGATAGTCCATTAAATGAGATCTGATTTTATGATTATGAAAGTTAACTGTTTGTGAAGCCATTAAAACGATATAATGTGATAAATTGTGATCGGATCGGAATAAGCAATACGTAATCGTGCAGAGATGCGATGATACTACTTAGTTGTGTTGTGGTTGTGTTTAGAATTGTTTAGTTGGATTAAAATAACGATGCACGCAAAGACATTACCGTTGACATTTGAAATCGACCAAAATTATTTGCTTACTACGTGCATTACATCGTCTTCGTAGATTACTTTAGAACTTCTTCAGTCAAATATGGTTATTTAAACTAAGCACAGTCAATTGGTATTGTACATAACAATGAGTCGTCAACTAAAATAAGATATTTAAGTAAAGTCAAAATAGAGTTAAAGCTATTTAAGCCCGAGGCATTTAACAACGAATTCCAAGTAAAACATTAGATACCAAAACGTGAGAGAACGAAGAATAAACACCTCTCGGCACTAGGTTAGCATAAAAACATGTCAATTTGTCAGTTGATGAGGCATTAGCATAGCTTAACATTGTAATTTATTCGCGTCAGTCAAAGCAGCCAACCGCGCGTGTGATTACTCTAAGCGCCCATTGAACTTTCCTTTGAGTAAGTTTAGCGTTATATTGGACAGGGTTGGTAAGGACACGCTTTTCATATTCTGTAGGATTTAGCAGCATTTGAAATTAAATAACCAACGAGTCTGTCAATCTCAAATTAGTCAGAATGTAGTTTTACAAAATAGGTAGAAAAAACTCGAGGCCGGATTTTTTTCTCAGGTAACGTTTTATTGAGTTGTTGATTTGCTCAAAAATAGAACCGGCAAACGACCTGATCACGGTTGAACAAATAAGGCAATGAACTACCCGAAATTGTCTACGCTCAGGTCGATGGCGCGATAAGATCAGGTATACTAAGTAATACTTGTTCGTGCTTTAGTCGGGTGAGTTACTTTTTATTATTTATCATACAATTTCATAACCCATTAGTTGAAATGAAATGCTTGGCGTCAGTTCCATTGTGTATCAAATTTATCGACAATACATATTTTCATCCGCAAAACGGGACCCGAGGCCGTATCGCCTAACGCTTTTGACATTTGCGAACACAATTAAATGACAGTTTTCGCATATAAAAACTGTCACTTGATTGCGAACGCGGGCGTTAGAAACGTTAGACTATACGGCCTCTGATCTATCGATGCTCTAGATGAAAATACGAATAGATCCCGATAAGCAGGTCGAGCGGCTCGACGCATTAGGCCGAAATGTGTATAAAATCGAGCTCAAATATGCAATGGCATGTGATACGAGTCGGGTAGATTTAGGTCGAGAATCATGCACGCCATTGCACACATAGATTACATAACAATTACTACGTCAAAGGGTATGCTTATATTTACCAGCATGTGTTTTTCTTTGTCAATATTTGTGGCATTATACGAAGTCTTAGTAGGGTAGAAGTACCATTTTTGGCCAGTTGGCATTTGAAGTAATATATAAAAAGTATTTTTATTGAAAAATAATCTTGAATACTACAAAAAATAAAATTACAATTACGAATTAGTACCTATTCAAGATTATTTTTCAATAAAAATAACCAACCAACCATCCCAGCCTATATACGTCCCACTGCTGGGCACAGGCCTCCTCTCAGAACAAGACTAATAACGAGACATTATTATAAAAATGTAAAATTTATAGCTTTAAAACCACATTAAAATGTTTAGTGAGTTTTCAAAAGTTTATATTGAAACTGAATTTATTTCAAACATATAAATAAGAAATAAATAAAATAATTATAAATAAACATCATTTATTTCAGGTTATTTTGGTAACCCATATTTTTACATGAATAAGTATAAATTATATCAAATCAAATTAAATTACCAACATTAAATTAAATAATTGAACGTATATTTAAACAATAAATGGCCACAAACGGTACTTCTGCCCTATAATGCACGGATAATTCAAGTTATATTTCCTTGCTGGTCGTCAGCGTTAAGCTCATTATTCCGAACCGAAGTAAAATCTCAATCAACACGAGTAAAACCGCAGTAAGTATGTCGTAATCATAATCATGTGTAGTTTCGGGCAATGCTCTTGTTGACATCATAACACCACGTGGAGTCGCACACGATAACGAAGAGACATAAGTACCTAATGATACTTGTTTCTCTTGAGACCGAGATTCATCAGAAAGTTTATAGTTCTTTGTAGCATGAAGTGGGAACTATATACATTAGATGGAACGTATTACACAATTGCTTTAGATATATTTATTTACTCCAGCCAGATGTTCAACCTTAAAAGTTAATATTCTGTAAACTGGAACAAAAATCACACAGCCGAGTTATATTTTTTTTTACAAGAATGATAGTTCACAAAGGAAGAGATTAATATGGAATATAAATACGACCAGTGGAGGACAAATGTCATAAATAATCGCAATTACACACATTTACATTTACATTGGAGATAACAAATACAAGATAATTTAAAGCGTATATTTATTGTTTATCTAACACGCTCACTTCCTAGTTCTTGTTTATATGTCAAACATCTGTATTTGGATATCTTCGTGACGGGAGATCACGTAGAGATGGCCCGATTGGTCTTAGCAAGTAAAGTAAGATTAATTTTATCGGCATCTAGCTTGTCGACAATTAAGGCGTCTTGCTGTGTGTCTGATAAACTGGGTTAGCTTTCAAGAACCAATCGGGCGTACTAGACCAAATTTAGAAAAGAGAAGTTCAGTTTTCTAAGTAATATCTTCAGGCTATGCAAAAATGTGATACCTAAGCTTCCATGAAAGTAATCCTATTTACTACCTAATTTATAAATGCGAAAGATTAGATGTTTGGATGTTTGTTATTCCAATCAGTTCCATCACACAAAAACACCTGAACGGATTGGATGAAATTAGGCACATATATTAGGTTATTGTTATATTATAACCAATACATGAAACTGTTCATCCTGAAAAATTGCATAGTCCCCGCGAGATAGCATTGAAGTTAAAGGTATTCTACGCAGACAAAGTCACGCACAGCAACTATTTGTAAATCTTTCAATAATAAAAAGGGGACTTTACTGAATACGCTTTTGTACTGCTACTAAAGCGTAGTTAGCTAAACACAACTTTTTGCTCCCACTACTCAAACATTATGTCTTCAACCTTAACGAATGTGAATTCAATTTTAACTTGGACTCAGTCCGTCGTACACAACTTTGCATTGGCTCGCGATACACGACACGATCGATCAATGTCCGTTGTACGTGTTTGGAAAAGTACGATGGTCATTTCCGGTCACATCAGACACATATGCTGCACCGTGGCCTAACAAATTACGTTTACAAACCTTACGACCTTGACAATAAAACTGATTAGGATTATTACGAACTCTTTACAAGGCATGGATGGATGTTGATATCTTGCAACACCATTAGCGTATCATCGAGTCGTATATGGTAAGAGAGATTAACAATTAAAAGCCAAGGCAAAGGTTTATTACTTACCTTTTGAGATAGAAGATCAGGAAAGAGATAAACAAAAACAACCCCATAAAACGAGCAATTTGTGCTAACGGTCGGTTAATGCCTTTGTCGTCACTAAACATGTCAATTTCTATGGTAATGTCAGATACAGTTAAGGAGAATACTATTCACATTTAGCTTTAAAAAGGTTTACAGGAAATAGCCTAGGCTGGGGATCTAAAATGGATTCCTTACCTATTTCACTACCTAGTGAATATTCGTAATTGTCCTAATTAACATAGTAAGTTAACAGGGGCCGCGCAACAACAATTTTGCATACAAATTCAATTATTGAGCATCTCTTGTCCTTACGATCTTTACATGCGAAAAGTACACAAGGAATATCAAGTTCCCGAAGCACGCTAACCGGGCACAGTAATTATCTTATTATTCTAAACAGGATATGTTAGAGAACTATAACACGATTCAAACTTCGGTGAAGTCATCGCATACAATTACCGGAAGATCAATTGTAGTTGTAGTTTTTTGCTAGAGGGTTAACTTGAGTTTAAACTAGCGTCCAATAGGTTAACGCACTTCCGTCGATAGAAGTCAATGTTTAATGATTAGCATTTAAAGCTTTCCAATAAATCTTTCACGGTACTCGACTTTAATTGACGAATTAGGCCAGGTAACGTGCAGGTAACTTTGTACGGGTTGTAACCATTATAAAAATTCAGAGTCCATCAGTAAATGGAATTCAATAAAGTTAAGAATTCGAATAGAAAAAATATTACGGATCTTGAAAAGATAAATTTCTCGAGTGAATTCTATGCCAAAACGAACTGTTCGTTAATAAATAATAACAATCGCTAATAGAATTTCGAACGTATGATTGGCATTTCTAAAGCCGATTAAGACCACTTTTCGTAATCGATTGAAGATTGAACCGAAACGACTCCACCTCAGGTCGTGACTCCTTATATTCCGGTCAAATATTTCATCACGAGGACAAGGATTGAATACTATTGCTGTCTACAAGGAATCCAGTCTTAACCATATAGCGTTAAGATCCAAAATGATCAAGGCTAAAGTATTAATAGTATTGTCAAATGTTCAATGATTTGAATTGACAGGCAGCAAGTACTGTCAATTGAGATGTGAATGAAACTATTGTGATATTTGTGATTGTACGAAGGCGAGTCTGATCGCTTGATATATTGCATAGGTTATTTCTTAGTAAGGTGACAGAAGAAATTGGGACGCATATATTTATATACTAAAAGAAGCCGGTTTTCTGTCAAAATCTGAGCTAAACGATCTTATTTGTCTTCCTTGTTATATCAGATAAGGCCATCAAACTATCTCAAAAAAAACTCCGACTAACAAAAGGCGTTGCGAAAGAAGAATACAAATTGAAATTGTTGTTTTTTTTGCACGTCTGGTTCACGGTTCGCATTTGGAATTATCGAAGCCGTGTTATTATGATACACCATGAAATTACATTCCGAATCACTAGTTTTTGCCGGCACAACTACCTATTTCTAATTACACTTCTGGATAAGTAAAGGCCTTGGGAGTTTAATTCCTAGACGTTCGTGACTGAATGGATGAACTATTGATAAATGGGTAAAATTGGCTTGTATTTATGACGACAAAATTATTTGAAAATAGACACAAGCCCCGACCGAAATACCCTCAGCTTTATTTGTTGGGCTTATCTCTAAAAAAATAAAAGCAGAAAAAACTAAAAAAAAAAACCTTTTATAAACGCTCTAAAAAGAAGAAAATAAAATTTTCCTTTTAAATTTTAACTTTGAACTTACAACTTTATTATACACAACTTATATGGTCATAAAAGCTTGCCGCGGGCCCAGTGCGGATTGGGAACTTCACACACACCATTGAATTGCTTCGCAGGTTTGTGCAGTTTACTCGCGATGTTTTCCTTCACCGTAAAGCTCGTGGTAAATTTCAAATGTAATTTCGCACATGAATTTCGAAAAACTCACGAGGTGCGAGCCGTGGTTTGAACCCACGATCCTCTGCTCGAGTCGAGAGGTCATAGCTCAAACCACTCGGCCACCACGGCCCCTAAGTATTTACTAAAAATTAAGTTTTATTTATAACAGGTGCTACGATTCTACATAATTGTATTTTTTTTGTATGAGAAACTTAACAATTATGTAAAACTAGCTTTTGCCCGCGGCTTCTATTATTAGGCTTTTATCGCGCGCTGTTCCCTCGGGAACTGTGCATTTCTGCGGGATAAAAAGTAGCCTATGTCACTCTCTGGCCCATAAACTATCTTTATGCCAAAATCACGTTAATCCGTCGCTCCGTTTCGACGCGGAAGCCGGACAAACATACAAACACACACACTTTCGCATTTATAATATTAGTATGGATTGTATTGTAGCACTTGTAGTTTTTATTAAATAGGGGCCAGGTAGAATCAGAGATATCGATCTGCATCCGCAGGTAAATAAAAAGCATTTTGTCGTGGGATCGAAGACCGTCAAACTCAGGAAAGAGTGACTCAGTGGGACACATGTCTGCTGAATGCATTCGGACAAATATCGCTACCGATTGGGTTCTAAACGATGGGCACCGGAGCTGGGACAGGCCAAAAAGGAATGGCAAAAAAAGGGGAGATCTATACCCAGCAGTGGGGCATCCAATAAGTTACAAAAAAGGATTAAAACAGCGATCTTTTTAGTAACTTTCCATGTCAATACTAAGAAGTTATAGAGAAAAGGTACATAATAAATAACAGATGGTGAAGTCATCTTAAATGATATAGCTTCAAGACTCGTGGCATAAACGCTTGGTTCAAACGTCGAAAGCCACCAAATGACTCAAATAAATGAGGAACGAGACTGGGCCAATTAACTGCTTTCTTTTAAAGGTTTTGTCTGTATAATTACGAATGAGTGTGTGTAATACCATCGTAAAATTAAATTCAAAAGAGCTGTGATCTGCCCACGCGGGCTCCACAATCTGGGATAACGGATTGAGCACATCGCGAGATTTCACCACTATTGAATATAATAAGTAATAAGATGGAACGGTATGTCACTCGGCACTATACCCGTGTTTAATTATCAGATATTCGTTGAAATTGTTTTCGCATTCCTTATCACACTAACACGCACACACACACTAGTGTTCTACTTATTAAATTAAAAAATTGCAGACTAGATCAGCAGTCAGATCTTTAGTGGGTGAAAGCCAGCTTCTCTTTACACTGAAAAGATTTTGAAATAAAATCGTAGGGGAAAGTAACGAAGCATTAAATTACTGGTGTACATTAATACAAGAATGCGAACACATAATTGGCCTAAAATGTAAATGGAGCGCGACTAAGGTTAAGAGATTTGCAGACGGCTTTGTTGAGACTAGGTGAATACTTGGTCGACGACATATGTACTTCAGATAAAACACGTATTGATATTGATTTACTGATCGTCGTCTGTTAGACGCTTAATTATGTTTTGTAGATCCAGGAGTTGAAAAATTGAAATGATAATCTAATGGCATAGTCTTTAATTAGAGAGGACGTCAACGAGTAAAATAAAATAAGCCACTTTCTTCATAATGGTTTGTCGTTTGTCGTAAAAGGCTTGTACATGACAGTAATTAAGCAAGCGAAAATTTTGTTCCTCTTCCTTCGAGGTTTACTGTACATGGTACTAACTAACGCCACTAATGTAAAATCTAAAGGGGTGGCTTTATCAGCAGCATACGGAGAACCTAATGGAGTGGCCTTGGTTCAGTAAATCACATCGGAAGTGTGTCAAAGCCACCGGTGAATGCAAGCCCCTGGTTTCAAAGCTTGACATTGGCCACTTGATCTTCCGGTTACATCATGATGCTTGCTAATACAATAGGCTGAGGATGAATAAATATATTCGGTGACAAGAAACGTACGGGAAGCTCTTGAACGATCAATGAAGGCTTCCGGTTTAACGTTGCTCAGGGACTTGGCCTAGTAACTCCACTAAATGGAAAATTAATTAACCCTGCGTGTCAAGTTTTTTGACTACTAAGCCGATAAAGGTTGAGGTATCAATCGATAGAGACTTATTTATAAGTGGCAGACGACGTTTTATAATAACGAATGCTTTGACCAAAGAATCAAACCGAATGTACGTTTTAAAATTGAGTCTCAGCAATAAGTTTACAAAGACACTGTATCTAGGTGTCAACCTGAAGTTAGGCAAGTAAAGCCTTACGTTAGTATTGTAACGAGCCGCGTGTCAGTCAACTGCGGGGCACAGGTCGCGTGGGCTTGGCATTAACCCACTTTTCGCAGCCCGTGGGAGGCCGTTCTAAAATTAAGAAGAAAAAACCGCCAGCGGTTTGTTTGCATTGCGCATACGCAACTGTTAGCGCAACAGCGCAGTTAAGAATAAATGCTAAGTGCGGCATTGAAAGTCTAGGCTGACTGAGCAATGAATCGATTTAGAAACAGTTTGACAATGGGATGTATGCATTCAAATTTATTTTTGTTGCATTGAATAAGAAAATCAAAATCATAATAACAGGTTTGTTATAAGGAAATTAATGAACGTTTTGAAAGTAACTGTATATTTATTAGTCTCGAAAACACGTTTTGTAATAATTTGTGCGTAATATTTTTTTTCAACAGCATCATGACTGCATTTATCTGCGATTCAGAAATGTACGTCGCGACTTCAACAACAATTTGCTGTAACAAAAGCTGTTCCATTGTTGAATTGGAAACAATAATTCTTTCATACGAGTCTCCATGCAGGCTGAGAGCTTGGCTTGGCTGCATTCCAACTGCCTTCGGGGTTCGGTGTAGGAGAACAAGCGAACGCAATTAAATTTTTTGACGATTCTTCGAATTCAGGCGTCGTGAAGATACGGTAATTGCTCGCTATAATTACAGTTTTTGTCTGGATTTTGACGACATAGTTTTGGCTCTTTTGTTTTTGCCTGGAGAAAATGAACAAAGATGTTGGTTAAGCCAGAAACTATTTGTTAACACTGTAAATTAAGCAAAAAATTAAGTATATTTAACATGTCTCGCCGAAAGCCGAAATCATTTGTTTTATTTTTATTTTATTCCACTCATTCTAACATATATTCGACTTGCTCATCATCCTTCGGCCTATTTTATTTCGTTCTACGAGTACCGCTTAGATGGGCTGCTTGCTACGAGCAGTCTTGAACACTGTGTTTAGCTCTGTTTATTTATTTAGCTTCTTAGTTACGGTTTCGGTAATTATTGTAGTGCCTTGTTAGTAAAGTTGCGAGAGCATGGAATACTACCCTTGACGGCTCAAGGCTGGTCTCGAAGAATTTGTCCAGAAGGTTTGACTCCAAATAACTGAGAATAAAAGCAGGCAAGACGTAAGAAAGTCATGGTGAGGCTACATCTTAACATTTTGATATCGTTAGAAAAAACACAAGAAGCTCAGGTCGCTTTTGCATTGAACCACGCAGAAGCTTTAGCGCGGACTGGGAAGAGAACACTTGTGCCTAAAGCCGAGTCTGCCTGGATAGTTGATACTTTGCCACTTACCTCAATTGCGGGGACTGCAAACAACCCGTGTTTGAACGTGTAAGATATTTCGGCCAGAGAGGATAAGATAATCAAAATGTTTGGAGATAGAATTACTTGATGGATAAGTGAAAGTTACTGCGTAGTAGCTTTTCCGCATTTCGGTATAACGAATAGTCAAATTATTGGAGTCTTGTTGAAACTAGTCAACACATAGAACTTATCAGTCGTATGAGTTCCATCGGTCGGAAAATCTTTTTCATTTAAAAAAAAAACTTAGATTAACAAACAATATTAGAAATACATAGAAGAGGTACATCATTCCGTACGCCTTTCCAACTTATTTCAGAACATAGGAATCCTGACTTTGTATAGTTGCGATTGCGATAGATGACATCACACGCCACTATTGGCGTATAGAAGCGATTACGTTTTTCGTCTTGGTCGGATTCCCGTTGATCTAGTTGGTTGGTATTGGTATGACACTGCTGGCGCGTAAAGCCATTGGAGGTGCAAGTCAAATTCAGTACGACGATACTTTTTTTTTCTAACGGACTGTTGATGTTAGCCTCAGACGGCTTTTACAGCTTACCGGAGAGAGGGCGAGCTGCCAGATGGGCCGCTCAGCAAGTGGGTTGTTTTGCATAGCATGCCAAAGGGTGCTCCTATTGAGCCGACCTCGGACTTAGGACGCTAAGGGAGAATTTGCAAACAATCGGATTGTTTATGCTACATCGTTTCGGAACGACTACGTTAGTCCCAACTGAGAAGAAACGACAAGAAACTCAGTCGGCAGTCCGACGATACTAATAATGTTTTCTTTTTAATTTGAAATCACGCCGATAACACATCGGAAAACGTTAGTGATCTGTCTTACTTGATGCTGACATCATACTAGGATTATCCGGTTTAGCAATATATCCATCTCTATTTATATTTTACTAGCTTCTACCTATGGCATATAAAAGAATAAAATCAAGCCATAGAATTAATTCCGATGCTAAATTTCCTTGGCAATTCGCAAAGAAATAAGTACTCCTCATTTACGTTGTGCGTCTAATACCCGTGCTTTCATGTTTTGGGCTTATCACGATCCCGTGGGAATATCTAAACATAAAGTCTGTGTTTTCGCCTAAATTTCATCCGAATTCGCTTTACAACAGCCAAGCACTAAAGATACTTCGAAGAATAAATTGCACTTAGTTCTCTTTCAACTGAGAAGATTACTTTATGTCGTCCAATATTGTGGTTAACTATGGACAATTCAGTAACTTCCAATATGTCGTAAACTACCTATAGAAGCAGAAGTTACAGCCCTTAATATCCATTTGCTTATTATTCTCCCTATGAAAGAAAGGCTCCAAAAAGGGCCTCCACTCGGCATCGCTGCTACACTTTTGACGGTTGGCATGTAGTATCTTAGTCATCTTCATCCAGTTTTTTATTCTTAAAATCGCTCTAATTTATCCTCTTAGAAAACCTTAGATTTGTACCGGCAGTCAATCGAGATAAAAACACAAGACAGTCTGAGCTATCCAGAGTACGTAGAGTGCAACAACCTTACTCTCGTCTCGATATCTCGGTGCGTGGCTATCGATCGTTCCCGACTGCTCCCGTCACTGGCGGGTGACCTACTTACGCACTGTACACAGTTGAAATATTCAGGAGCAGTTTGTCTTTTTATTAGCGGTTGGTTAGGTCAGATATTGGCGTGCGATAGGAACGGGGTGCGGTCTGCGATTGTAATGGAGTTGATATTGAAATATTTTAACAATTAATTCAAAACAGATTTTTAGGTATTTTTAAACATGAATATTTGGATGTTTGCGTTAAGTAGGTGTGTATAGGTAGTCATTCACGATGACGCGTGCCGTGGTTCTTATTACAATGTCATTAATGGCTAATTTTGACAAAATCACGCGTCTTCGTGGATGGCACTAGGTATAATTTAATTTTCCTTAATACTGAAAAAAAAAACACATTTTATTAAGGATCGTCATTGTCGACAATTACCTACGCAGAGCGTAGCGATTTCTATAAAAATAAAGTTAAAAACTAACTTGAACGAAGAAGATTGTGTTTAATGATTGAAACGTTACTTTGAAAAATCATATACGTCAGAGCCAGTTTTAATAAAATATTTGAAGTACGAATTCTAGTTTCAGCTAGCCCTATTTATATTTTTATATCGTGTCAATAAAGATACCGAGCTGTTCCCAATCTTCTAACTGTGGCGTCTGCCGCCACAAGCCACAATGTATTACGCACTTAGAGACAAGCACTTGACTTGTAGATATTCGTGTGTACAGTGACCTAATAAGATTGTGCGCTTTCGCGACTTGAAAATATATAACACAAGTTAAACGACGTGAGGAAACGAAGCACTACGTCTTTTGCTGTTTTGGTTAAGAGTTTAAATATCCATGTATACAGTTAGTTACAGTATTATTACTATTATTAGACATATTTTCAGCGGGACCAAGACCATGCTTGATGAATGACGTCATGATCACTGAAGAAATTGTGCGTGGGTGTTAATGTTGTATAGACCCTCATTTTTGTTTGTTCGTCAACTGCATACTTATGTGAAACTGTAAAAAAAAACAGATCAGTAGGTAGTCAGTACAGAAAGATGGACCGATGGAGGATTTTAATATTTCTATCAAAACATAAATATCAAAGTAAATGGAACATTAGGAACAAACTGAATAAAATAATAAATTGCATAACTTTACCTTTTCCTTTGATACAAAATGAACAGTCCCGCTCCCGTAACAGTGTACAGGAAATGAAACTTCTTTTCCAGTCAATATTCCTTCGTCTGGCTTGGAAGTTTTATATGCAGAAGGCTTAAAAGATGACTGAACAAGCGACTGGCAAGCACGCAATAGTCGGCCGGTTGCCAGGAGCCTCATTCCAAGCAAACTACAAAGAAACTTTGCAGTTGTAATTAAGTTAGCGCGAGTTTGTAGTCGACACGAAATCGGCTTGTTAGTAGCAGCTTCATATTAAGTGGCAGGGTTTAATGAATACTCAGCGTTCGATGTTACTACAAGGATAGTTAATGCAAAAACCATTGTTTGTTAACAAAAAGGAGATTTGATTTTGCTGTGTAGAATTTCGACAGTTTAGCTCTTGAATAAGGCTGCATCTTAACGTAGAGAGCTCCGCTTGAAGGCTTTAGAAGTTCTCGTTGGAAACTAGACGCAACTAATAGTGAAACTTGGGATTAAACTCACCTAAAAAGGAAGCTTTAGAAGTTTCGCGCTTGATGTTAGCTATACAACATAAACAGCGTCTGTAATGAGAGAATAAGGGCTAATTGGAGGCTATACTTAATGGGCAATTAAAGGCAGACAGGCTGTTATTAAGTCTTTCTCATTTTATTTGATCATGTCTATTCGATACGAAGATTAACACTATCAGCACAGAATAGATAATAGTACAAGTACTATCAGGCAGGTTATTACAGAAAGTCACCGTCATTATTTCATAGCAAATTAAGCTTAAACTATGTAGCGAACGGAATTGAATGTCCGAAAGTCCATTGCTTTCTGTAAGTAAATTTAACACCACCATTTTTCCAGTAATTTCTTCGTATTTGTCATCAGACTCATCTTAATATATTTCTGAATTTATTTCATGTATTTATCGCATTTTCAGACCATTTCGTCAAAGATAGTATTTTTTTTGCTTAAGAAAATTTTGAAGATTTTTAATCGCGTGCATAGTTATAGTGCAGTACCTATGTTTGACGCGCACTAGTTAAAATCTAATCTAAATGCGTCACATGAAGGGAATGGAGAGAATGGTTGTAATTGGGTCACAGGAGCACTTTGCTTCTGGCTGAAGTGCTTGGCTCTCGAGGGTTCACTTGGGACGTTGGATTATAGGTCCGAGGGCTTGTGTACTCGTATTGAGAATTAGTAAAATAATTGCTGATGCTAAAGACGATTTACCAAACAATAAAAAAGTTCATTTGGCTCTCCAATGTAAATTTAAGGCTGATAATTAATCATGAAATGGCAGCGTTTCATGAAATGTCTAGGAATTTCATGATCTGCCTAAACGTCACTAGGCAAATCGTTAAACGGTGAGTTTTGAACGATATGGCGGATGTCCCTTAGCCAATTCATGAATTCATTCTAGGAATTTCGTGATCTGGCGGATTTTACGATCGGCCGCCGACATTATAAGCAAACCTCGCCTCCGCAAAGTTACGCCTGGTCTGAAATTATATATCAAATAAAAAAAAACTTTATCAAAATTATATTTATTATTATATTGTTGCCTTGTGTTGTGAATAAATGTATTTTCTTTCTTTTTTTCTCTTAGCGAAAAAGAAGTGTTATACATAAATAGGTTATTGCATCAATTAGGTGTTTTAAAATCACATATCCTAACTTAAACTCAAATAATTGTGCATTGGTATAACGAAAGATTTCGCTTCAATATCTCAAAAATAATGTAATATTTATCAAAAAACAAGTACTAGACATTTAATATTAAGATAGATATTTAGTTAGAACGCATAGTTTGAGTAGGAAAAACACTAACATTTTCGTTTGCTTATAGCAGACAACAATCACTGATATGGGTAAATCGATATCAGTCGTCTGGACCGTATGACCCAATTTTATATTATTATCTGCGCACTCAAGAGCTTGTCTTAGCTGTATGGCGATGACGGGGTTTTTCTTTGACGGTGAAAGGCTTTTAATATTTTGATTTCAATCATTAATGGATATAATAATAATAATATCATGGGACACTTGACACCAATTGACCTAGTCCCTAACGAAGCAAAACTTATACTATGGATACTAGGCAACGGATAAACATACTTATATAGATGAATAAATCATTGTAGCAATATTGTTTATTTTTCGCTCTGTCTTTTTCGCAATCTCATTTAATCTCAATACAAACATAAATACACCTTACTTAGTTAAATTAATGTAGACACCTTGGTAGAAACTATGATTTTTTTGTTTAGCCAAACTTATAGCAATAGAACTAATGATCATTATTCATTCAATAGGTTAGCTATGGAATTGCCAACAGCATCAGCTAACTTAGCTGGTGCTGTTGGCAATTCCATACCTCCATTTTTACGAATTTAACATCACATTCTTTTTCAGACGGCTTTTCAGTGTAGACCTTGTTCAAAAAAAAGTCTCCAAGGAAGAAAAAAAGTTTGAGCTGGTTGTAATAGATCCCTTTAGTAATGTACTAACTAAAAACAGTTTGCAAGCCTTTTATTCTTCAATACGTTTGGGTAGCTATTTGGTAACATTCCTTATTGATCGCTCGCTTAATAGGTTGTTGCCTAAGTTTTTAGTCTACGTAATAGGTTAAGCATAGCGCTTTGAAAATTCAATTCAATCAAGGAGCGCCTTAGGCTTGCGGGTATAATGCCTCCCCATCCAATTTAAATGTTATTCCTTGCCTAATTGTAGAGAATTATGCAAATACAACTCATGATAAATTCATGAAAATAATTCCTTTAAAATCATTAGACGCAATCATTGCTAAAAACAAATCGTAGCACCCAAGGTAGTGTTGCGAACGAGCTCGTTAATTGTGCAAATTGCTGATGTGTACTTACATCCTATCGGTAGTCAATCGGGCGTGTAAATTACATGGTACGCGCATACGCCGGTCATACGTAACTGTCAGGGCTACTCAGCTCTGACGCTGGGTTGGCTTCCGTAATGCAAGCCGTAGTTAGTGAAATCGATGGATGTCTTAAATGCCTGCCTAATGACTGTTTCCTACTAATTACTGACAGGAAGTCTTGTAGGCAACGATAATGTCGCAGGTGTTTGAGCACTAATGCTTCAGGAATCTTACAATGTGTCTGGTACTGATTAAAAAATCTTTGTTTTACGATTGAACCTTCATATTACGTAGACACAGCTTTTATAATTCGATTTCTTCTAATAATTTACTGGAACACGTTACCTCACTAGACTTAAGATTTATTAAAGAACCGTACCCTTTTCAATGGAAGCACCGACAGTTATAACAGATCAATTCACAGTCTAGTGCGCTCTTACCCGTGATTTCACACATCATCTAACAGATAACCGAAGAGTGCAATAACTGCACGTTTTATAAAATATCAAGCTTCAAGCAGCACCTCTCTAAGCTCAGTGAGGTGCAAATTGTCGACATGTTCTATGATTCGGGTACTTTCCACATTATATTGTATCTTAATCAATGCGTGTGACCTCCAATCCAACGCTACCAATGTAAACCTCTTTATTACCCTACTGTTCGTAGCATTACAAAAGTGCATTACCATGTAGATTAGTATAGTTACTTCACGATAAATAATATTATCTTTAGGATAGCGTAACTGAATTGAGTAATGAGGCCGTTTACTGAGTAAACAAAATGCATTGTGGACACGGTTTAACACATGTGTACACTGAATTGTCCGCAATTTTAACCAGGTTTGTTACTTACATTGCTTCAGTTGTCTTGTAAAACAGGTATACGCATTATTACTAGTAATTTAAGATAGATTAAATGCATGCTCTATTCCACATTCTGTGCGGTCAGATAAAACAAGTCTTTATTAATTAACAATTAGTCTATTTTTTGCGTTCCCAATTGCTAGATTTGGCGTAACTCATTCAAGCGTGACCTTAATCTTAACATTATTAATTGCTTTACAATCTGAACGTTGGTATTAAAAAGTTAGTGGATTCTCTATGGTCTGTAGCAGTTTTTGCAGGGTCCCAGTTTGGTCGGAACCTGTACGAGTTTTATTTTATTTACAAGCTACCTGGACGGGTTGGGTACAGGTGGTAGTTCGAGGCCGCTCTACCTACATCCTGCGGCGGTTTATTTGTAAAACATTGTGTTTCTATGTTGGTTTGACTGTATTTATTACGAGATCTGCAGTTAGGTTCGGACTCGGGAGTTGTTTTATATATCTAGTGGCCGGTTTTATAATGCCTCTGACCGTTATGCGCATATCAAGTACGGCAGATTGTCGACAATTTAGAGAAAATGTGTTTAAAAAGCATGATTAACAGTTTTATGGATGTAGTAGCAGCATTACCTACCTACCTACCTACTAGTACATAGTCTTAAGTTTCCAATATCAGACCCAAAGTACAGTAGGTATATATAGGGATATGATCAGACCTTTCCCTGTCGCTCTCAAACAACTTACGATAATTTTCAACATTCGACTCCAATTGCCTCATTTATCGTGTCGAGTTTAATTTCGCGACAAGAAACCTCAGGATTGCATTACCCGAGCTTGAATGATTAGTTTCAATGTTTAAGCCTCGCGTGACTGACAACCGCCGCTCACGTACGTATACCTAGTGTCATCCACGAAGACGCGTGATTTTGTCAAAATTAGACATTAATGACATTGTAATAAGAACCACGGCACGCGTCATCGTGAATGACTCTACCTATACAGCGACAAAATGCCGGCATGGCATGGCAGAAATATTTCATTTCCTGTCCCCTTCTTTCGAGCAGCTACGAAACTTTATACTGGGTAAACCAATGCGGTTGCTGTTTTACTTTTTGTTCAATAATAGTGCTTTCACTTATTCAGTGCATACAAATGCTTCAGAGAGCTCAATAAAGATTTAAATGAAATCTTTTCCATGGAGATGTAAAATAATTAGAATAGGTACCTAGACTTTAACTAGCAGTTTTGGTCGCGTTTAAAGATACAAACAATTGCATTGTATACTCTATCGCTGCCAAGTATTTTCGATTTCTGCCTTGCTGTGCTCGATTTATAAAACCTGAATGCTGTTGAGAAAAATAAAAATTCCCTGAACTTTTATCTCACGGCTAAAGCTTCAAATGTAGAGTGCATTGCACCGGACGAGCTGCGCATATTTTATAACTTATTATCCTGGCTTTATACCGCCGTATGTCCAAATAGGCAATTCAGAACAGGTTCTTAAAAAATACCGTTACACTTAATGCGAAAAAGCTAAGTGGTGCTGTTAGTCACGCTGGTAATCTTAATTATGATACAAAGCGTACGGAAATCAGCCTGATTCTGCCAGCATTTTTTTTTTACCAAACAGTTATGGTTTATAAGTTTTTTTTTCTGTACTTATAAGCATACAACAGAATAAGGTACGACTTAACTGGCATAGAAGTGTTAGGCGAAGACAATGGAAGAGAAAATCTAGTCGGTATACCTAAGTGCCGTGTCTTGTACCGTTAGGCGCACGCGCTTAGCAACGATCAGTAACCAATGAAGCATTATCTTATCGACTAGCTAGAGAAAGAGATACCTGTTGCATATCTGCTTGCGATCTAAGTTTCACTTGGACAAACATTCGGGTACATGGGTAAGTAAAATATCATAATTATATCAGCACGTAACGTAAGTAGCATTTCAACGAAAATAATAATATTGCGTACGCAAATAAACTATATTTACCTATACGTCATTTATTTTCAAGATAGGTATGTAGGTAACGTCGAATAACGTCATTTAACTATGTTATCTCAGTGAATATACCTCATGGGCCTGAAAATTAAAATTGACACAAATATCTACGTAATTTTTATACTTTGACGTAAGCATAAAAATTACGTGGTACACAGTAATTAAAGTCAAGCACAGTATACTCCCTAAAACCATAGTAAAAGAGAACGTTCACTTTTACTATGCTAAGATCTCTATTTGATGAGTAACTATAGTAGTTAGTAACAAAAAAAATACAGACGAATACATAACCTCCTCCTTTTTTGGAAGTCTGTTAAAAATATATAAATTAATAGTTTTAGGTCTCATCAACAGTTGAGGTCAAGATTTTTTGTTAGCAAAACTACAGTGAACGTTCCAAGGCTTTGAGTTTTTTTCTGTTCATTCTGCTGATTACTGCAACTGACATTGGTTCGTGTTTCATTTGTTAAATTTTGTGTTTTTAATTTTCAAACGTCCACACGGATGCGTTGACGTAAATAGCCGTTCACATCACATGGCGGGACGGAGTTACCGAATGTATCGGGAGGTTTGAAAATAGAACGCGGCGTTTGGGTGAGCGACTCGACGAGCACAGATAACGTTTATCGGCACATCGCTGCAATAGGATACGTAATAAAGCGTTATCACAATGCGGACACGTTTCTACGAATGTAATTCTAATATCTAAGATGTAGGCACACTTTTTTTACACGTTAAAGCAGGTAAGTCCTACGCCTACGACGTATCAGATCTGGTTGTATAAGGTTGTAAAAACTGTACGGTCTTATACTTATAGGTTATGTGTCGCCCAGGGCGGGTGCCAGCTGATCGCCCTCGCACGCACCCTAAATGCAGGTGTACAATTACGTTTATTGATTTTACCCGTAGGCGGGCCCTCCGCTAAGGGACACCACTCGGATGGACACCCACTGACACATATACACATGCCTTTATTTATATCGTGATAATATAACCTTAAATAGCTAAATAATGACATAGTAATGATAGCGATAATGTTTGTTTTGAAGCGCTAGTGTTTTGTTTGCAACTGACCTTGATCCCGGAGCGTCCCTGTTGCTTCAGAAGCACGTTCTCCGGTTTCATGTCGCAGTGTATGATCCTGTTCTTGTTCAGAGCGTGAAGACACTGCAGCAGCGAGTGCGAAAACTTGCGGACAAGCTGTAAAGAGAAACCTTGGAACTTATTTTTTCGTATAAGCTCGTACAGGTTGATCGAGAGCAGCTCGAATGTGATGCAAGTGTGGTTCCGGAAAGTGAACGAATCGAACATGTGGATGACGTTCATAGTATTATCTTTGTCTTGGTCGCGGAGGTGCTCCAGTATACGGATCTCCTCTTGCGCCTGTCGGTGGAACCGTTTCTCGTTGCGCACCATCTTAAGCGCGCAGTTCTCTCGCTTCTTGTGGTCGTAGGCCTTCATGACCTGGCCGAAGCTGCCCTTCCCGATCACCTTGAGCACTTCGTACCGGTACGCGATGTGGTCGTGCGGTATGTGGATGTAGGAGCCCTGTTCGTTGTCGTACTCGCAATTGTTGGGGAAGCCCACCAGGCCGGGACGCTTCTTCGCGTTCGCGCCTATGAAGTACACTTGGGGGTAGTCGTATATCTCGCGGTGTTCGTAAGGAGTCAGTTTGTTCATGTAAAGTTTCATGACTTGTTCGGGGCTGGCCGCAGCCGCCGGCGGGCGCTTGTCGGGCGGCTGCGCGGCAGCGGGCGGCGCCGGCGGCCCGGGCTCCAGCGGCGGCAGCGCGCCGTCCCGCAGCAGCGCGCGCCCAAACGCGTGCGCGCTCCCCAGAGGCATGTCACCGGTCATGGCCGCGCGGCACCCGCCACCGCCTCCACTGCGCTCGCTCGCCGTGGCCGGGAGCTCGCTCGCACCACGCACTGCACTTCACTGCACTTGCACAGCTCGCACTCGACGACGACGCCACTCCGGCACACCGTACCACATCTCACATACACCGAGAGGAGCGAGACCCGCGCTTCCACTTATGAAGGCACATTCCGTCTCGGATACGATAGGATGGAGCCGCGGCCGCTGACTATACCGTGCGACGCGAACGTGAAACGCAAACAAAGACCCCTTGCGGCTTGCAGGCCGACCCGACGACAGAACCAGAGAGAAAATAGAAACTGGTCGCCAGAGTCATTGAACCGTTCGGCCGCACGGAGCTCACGAGAGCGAGTGAGACAGAATAATATTTGTTTCATCATTCTACACTAGATGGCGTCACGAAGACAAAAAACCGGATTCTTGTCATTGTTCGAGACCCAATTTTACATTTTAAATTATAATAGTGGATTGAGCTACAATTACGATGAAAAATTATATATATATATATATATTGAATTAATTAGTTCATAGATTAATAAGTTTCGAAAATTGTAGTGATAGAAATCACAAGATACATAATCAAATAATTAATGCAATTATGAATTATATCTGATTGTGTTTAGTGTTTCAAATTTCGGTTCTGTCCTAATTTATTATTAACGGGGTTTTTTTAACGGAATAAACGGTAAAAGTTATAAATTCATTGTTTTATATTGGGTCTTGCTTAATACTCTCGTTGTCTATGGCTTAGTGTCACTCGCGCCATCTACCGATCGTCCAATTGAACACTGACAGTCGACCGACCGACCGACAGCAGACAGCGGAAGAATTTCATCCGACCGCAGCCCACACACGTCTTTTCTTTTCCATTCCATTGTTTTGTATCACAAAATACAATAGTAATTTAACGCAGTAGTGATTTTCATTAAATTCAACTGAATCATGTGTTAAAACTGTAGTTTAATTAAGTGCTCACGAGATCGCAATCGCGGTGTTCAAAAACGTAAGTGAAGGTGTTTCTATATTTGAACGTTCATTTATTTCGATTTATTTTTTTATCTTGTGTTGCATTGATTATAAAATGATGTTGCCGGCCAGTATTTCGCCAAGTGCTTTTTATCCCAATCGGATATTTTTTCATCAATCAAAGAGTTTGGAAGATTGACAATGACAACTAGTGCTTTCGATATTAGAACTATTTTTTCCAATGCTCCTCTATCAGAACATTCCATTGTTTTCGCAAAATTCTGTACCTAGTTAATACGTGATATGATAACATCCATTATGCTAAGTAGGCACGTCATGCAAATGTTCGTGAACATCTCGAGGCAATGGTAAGGGCTAATTGCATGTTCATATCGTGCATACCTACTTCCTTGTTTTATTTAAACAAATACATTGTCTTGTGCATAATTTACGTGCTGTTTGGCCTGTGGCCAATGCATAGTCAATGGCTGTATAAAGCATTTATGGGTAGTTGTTGGAGATAAATTGACTTATATCCTTTGTTTATTAGTTTACTGAGCTGAGTCACTGAGGGGTCAGGAGGCAATGAAATCTCGGTATAAGTGTAGTGGGTATGAGTCATTCTAAAAGAACTTAACTTTACGGACGTAGTATAAGCATTGTATGGTTTGTTAATGATGTGAGGAGAATGTTTACAAACATGCATTTGTCACTAAAGTAACATTATGTATGTGAATTTTATAGCATAATCTTTTCATAGTATACAGCCAATTTGGTATTAAATTTTTTGCTTGTTGTTTTAAATTTTATAGTTTGAAGGGTTTTTAATTATATTATTCATACCTATCTATATACCTACAATTTAGCCGCTTTCAAGTCTAGGGTGAATAAGCATTTACTAGGCAAGCATGCTCCATCGTAGGCCTCATCTCGCTTTCCATCAGGTGTGATTGTGGGCAAATACAAGCCTATATTGTATAAAAATAAAAAAAAGGTTGGTTTAACTATTTCATTCATCCCAGTCCCACGTCCCACTGCTGGGCACAGGCCTCCTCTCAGAACAAGAGGGCTTGGGCCATAGTCCCCATGCGGGCCCAGTGCAGATTGGGAACTTTGGTTTAACTATATATAAATTAAATTAAAAAAATTAAATTAAACTTGACATGACCTAAGTGTACCCTGCAGGAACGGCACTTTTCCAGTATAAAAAATTAGCTGTATAAAAAGTTAAGTTAAGTGGTTGTCAAAACAATTCACCTTATTACATTAGTATGCAGATTCTGATATCAATACCATAAGTGCTCCAACTGACAAGTCAGTCTTGTATTTTTTATTTAAAGTCACAGTTGGCATCAACAACTGCTGCACTGCACAAAAAAATACAATACAATACAATACAAAGACTCTTTATTGTACACCAGACATAGTAAGTTATACAGACAACAAATTATTAAAATTACAAGGTGAGCAATAGGCGGCCTTATCGCTTAAGAGCAACAATATTCATCTCAAGTGATCTAATGACAGGGTACCAGCCTGAGATGTCTCCCGTAACAGGTTATGATAATGGCAAATAATTGGATGCAATTATGGCAACTTGCTTTAAACACTTAGCTCCTATGAAATTATAAATAACTGGTAGGACGGTCAAATTTTTTGCACTTTTTTCACGCCTACTAATAATATAGGTCTATTGTGTAATGCACATCATATTCCAAATCATATGGCCTGGAGTCTCATCATCATCATATCAGCCTTAGGATGTTCACTGTCGGATATAAACCTCCAGTTGCTTTGGTTGGACTTGGAAGGGGCCTGCATGCAATGTGAACCCGCAGCTTTAACCAGGTCATGCATCCATCCATCTCATTGGTGGATGTCCTATGCTCCTCTTGCTGATTTGTCATCTGCATTTGAGAACTTTTCAACACCATCGGCCATCCTATCTTTTTATGCTTTGGTATTCACACTACTGGCAGCTTATTCGTTCAAACTTCTGTTATAGGCCGCAGAATATATATTGAAATTGAAATAAATAAATAAAAATAAATGTAGGACCATTCATTTCTGCGCATGTTGCTGTCGTGCACGCCAGTCAGCGCTTCTCATGTGCACTCTGTCCCCCATGATATCATATGTTTTACTTTTGTGCAGTACTACTAACGTGCCACCAGCTGTATGATATAGTGCTTGGATTATTGTGTAGGCGTAAGAGCAAGTGAAATTATGGGCAAATGAGGTATTCTATCTCAACCCTCAGGTGACAAATGTCTATGGGGTAGGATAGAGCATAATAGTTTTATATTTTGTTGTATAAATGTTATCGTTGTAATAAAAGCCTAATTTTGTAGGTTCTTTAGTGCTTCTGGACTGAGTTTTTCCTAGAACAATGTAATAATTGATTATTGATTAAGTATATCTACTCATGTTGCCAGTTATGGTGTGTTGGAGCAAGAAATACATTTATTTATTTATTTCATCATTGCACTTTGTACAGTCAGTCACCTTAGGTCTAGGTACAACCCTGTTTAAGGGCATAGCAATATTAGGAACATTTTATTTATCAACATACTGGAAATCATATAATCATCATCAATATCATATTCCACTATATTTTTTAAATGCTTGTGATGCAATTACCTAACACCTATATGGGCTTACCTTACCAAGAATTTAATTTAATTTAAGTATTTTTTTATGAAGTTTAGTTGTTAAGTTAAACAAAGGCAGCCATTTACTTAGTTGTAAAAAGCTTTTCATTATTTTATTTTATTTTATTATTAATTATGCAGAATTTATAAGTTGTAATATCTCAATATTTTGTTTTCACTTCTCATGCTCGAGAAGTTCGTGTTATCGTGTTTATGCTGGATCTAGGCGACACAAAATGACTTTTTATGCTCTAGTGCAAAAAGTAAAATATTCGTCTAAGGCCAAGGTGTCAACAGCAGCAAACAGAAAAGTTTCTACATATTATTTTAATAATTTTTAATTTATATAAAACTAAAAATGAATTGAATCATTCAAAATAAATCAATGAAACTATAATTATTCAAGATGTGCCGATCATGGCTTTGGCCGACTAGCCGATTAGTCGGTTGTAAAGAAGCCGACTAGTCGGCAAGCCGATCACAGCTTTGGGGATTTCCGTGACGCTTTGTTAACCAGCTGATTTGGGCGCATGTCATAACCGACGCCTATAAGCGCGTCGGAACCTATTTGTTTTATTTGATTCGTATTACACAGTAAACAAATTCGGTGCAGACGAAGTCGCGGGGAACAGCACGTAATAAATAATACACAATATTTTTTAGCGTAGGACGTCCACCAACGAGATAGACGGATGACCTGGTTAAAGTCGCGGGTTCACGGTGGATGCAAGCCGCTTCCAACCGAGGCAACTGGCGGTCTATGGGGGAGGCCTATGTCCAACAGTGGACGTCCTATGGCTGATATGATGAATATTTTTAACACAAACTATGCATTAGTAGAATACTTAATAGGTACAATTATATTATGTACTCATTGGAGGAATCTATTATAAAACCCACAGTATTAACATTAACAAGTCAACCGGATTGTAGCGTCACTAATGCTATATCACGAAAGACCTGAATACCTAATCTGCAAATCAATACTAGACGATATTGATTCCAACTGTCAAGTTACCTACCTAGGTCACAGTAGGGTATACGGTATACTATCCTATTCTTGGCGCTGCCCGCCCAGCTACCAATCATATTTGACATCTTCAATATCGCAATCGAGGGAACAAGGCGACTAAACAAAATCTGAGTGCTACTTATCCGGCAATGGTTTAAGTTAAGTGGTATAGTGTAGACTAAAGTTGCGTTAACATTGATTATAAATACTTGTTTAGTATCTTTGTTTATTGGTCTTTAAAATCGGTATTCAAATTACGAAAGTTAGTAAAGTAATCAAATAAAATGGTCGTATTTAAGCACTAAAAATAAATCGTTAATTTGTTCTTAGAATGTCCTTTTCAAATAGATAGGGAAATACAATTACAACATTATGCATACGACTAAAATTCAATATTATGGTTAAAACTCCCAGAAAGAGCTTTTTTAGCTTCCCTGTTAAACCCAGTAGGTAAGCGTTTCGCCCACACGTTCTAAAAATATAGATCTAAACCAGATATAACTTTATTTCTAGATAAATCTATTTTAGGAACTCCATTGGCGAGTTTGGAAACTACATACGCTTTAATTCATCAATCCCGTTTCATCTCTTTGACAGCCTTGTATATCAGAGTCAATGAAATTTAATTCAGACGTTACGAGTACAAATAGGGTAGCCTACCCTATAATTCGGGTGCATAGTTTGATACCGAAACGGAAAGTGAACATTACGATAATGAAACAGCGCACAAAAGGTACGAACTATAAAAAAAGTTAATACCTACGCTTAAATTTCAAGCAGATTATTAACAATCATTAATTACACCCACCTGCAAGTTCCCTTCCCAACCTTGGAATTTTTGAACTAAAATAATCCTATAATTCATTTATTTTCAAGAACAACATAGGTCCAAATTTAAATACATCAATTCAAGCAAAATGCAAAATTATATTAATGTCAGAAATAGGTAATTAATTAATTTAGGGAAAATATTATTGGTGCACTTTAAACACCATTTCTTTTTACGTGAACATGCAATGGTTCATTAAGGACAGTCAAATCTATCAGCAATCATGTTGAGCGACTTACGGGTACAGCGCCCACAGACGCACGTCACAACGAAGTGCAGTATGCACGAAATAGAGTTATTTTGACTTCTCTCGTACAAAAAGCATGTTCGATCGCCAGCGCTCTGCGATATCAGCGTCATCCTTTAGGTCTTCCGTGAGCGTGGCCGAGATATTTAAATTGCGTCACACGTTTCAATTGTACACCATTCAACATTATTGGCGGGTTCTCTAGGCCTGAAAACATGATCTCGCTCTTTTTCGCATTATAATTAGACCATGTCGTCAGCAAACCTAGTGTTCAGGAGTGTCTTTAGACCGCCCACCGACGCGCTCAGTAGCACCATGTCATCTGCGTAACTTAGGTTATTGACACATATATCGTCGATATGGCAGCCGACATGCTGACTACTGAGCGCGACGATGAGCGCGTTTATATAAATATTAAAAAGTTTCGGTGAGGTGAGGCCACCCTGCCTAACTCCACTCTGTAGCCTATACGGCGAGGAGAACCGACCCGCCCATCGAACATTGTTTACTTGATTACTATACCAGTACTTAAACATATTAATAATTTCGACAGGCACATCACACTCCCTCAACTTCTTCCACAAGAGGTCGTAATCTACCAAGTCGAACGCCTTTGACAAGTCGAGAAAACATGCAAAAACAGGCGTTCTACGAGTAGTGTAGTAGCTAACGACATGCTTAAGACTCAATATGGCAGACTCAGTCGACAGCCCAGGTTTAAACCCAAACTGGTTGTCGTGTAACGTCAGGTATTTATCCAATTGAGTATCAAGCAAACCGTCAAGCACTTTAGCGATTATCGTGGCCAGAGAGATAGGTCTATAATTATTTTTATCTGATATATCTCCCACCTTACTCTTGACGATAGGCACCACAACGGTCTTCATTAGCTCCACCGGCAAATATGAGTGACGTAAGCAAAGGGAATAAAACATTGCCAATACTCTAGGAAGGTGCGGCCCAGCATGCCGGAGATGCTCGATACTCAGACCGTCGTGACCGGTGACTTACCCTTCGACATATGTTATGTAACTGGTATGGTATGTAACTAAAAGCGATCCTATAACTTCTGCTTAAAGTTGATTCCAACCAGCACCCAAGTTAGCAGATAGTGTTTGAAGCTGGCATCTCGTAACCGGTCTTGGCAACAGTATACCTAACTAAATCAAATGAATGCTTGAAAATGAGCGGACCTGGCTACCAAAGTACAGAATTCATACGAAAACTCGTTATATTAATATCATCATTTCTTTTTATGAGTAAATCCCTCAAATTAGGACGAACTGTTATCCACCTACGTTAGTAAATTTGTTTAGAAATGTCTGAGGGTTACATTACATTACAGGATCCAACATTTTGTGTGGATAGTCAAAACTTTCGGTATCTGTGAACCCGCCCGAGTGTAACTAAATGATACCACTAAACTTCGTTTCGTGTTCGAAAGAGATGAACTATAGTACTTTTCACTCGAGCGACTGAAATTGTAATAACTGGAAGGTTCGCAACCAACAGAAACTTCGCTGTAAAACAATTTACCTTAAATCTCGTTAATATTTTTAGAGCAGGTGACTGGTGTAAATAAAAACCGGATAAATGCAAGACAGAGTCGAACTCACATCATCACAGAGTACGTAATGGTCTGACGAGAAGTTTGCGAAACTTTTTTTTTTAATCTGATTTGTCATCATAAAAGTTTAACAAATTTCAAGTAAAGGTTCTGTAGATTCCGAGCAGGTTGCTCTGATAGACGTAAAAACACAGGCACAAAAATGATCGTATATTGGTTTCGATTTTTCTCTTGGACGTACCATAGGTAGCTACTTAATTTACCGAAGTCTTAAGTTCTCCCGACTGGTAGATTGGTTTCAGGCCAGTTACTTCGCTTACAGGGTTCGCTACTGACTTAGTTATTGCTGCATTAACATTCATTTTGCCCTTTTCAGTATGATAATATAATGTCAAGTCAACAACAATTCCGGCTATCGCTGGATATATTCAGTTGCTGCGTATAATGTAGGGGGCGGATCCTCTGTTAGCGAATTATCTTTGATTCAGAGTAGTGGCTTTGGAATCAATAATACACTTGAGATGTACTTTATAGGTCATTTTCGGAGACTTATCGATCAATTCGATCATTTAGTATAGGTACTAGGTTTACGTTAAGTAAGAACTTTTAGCTACCCGTTACGAAAAGTAGTCTAATAAGTATTGCATGGTTGGTTATCCTTTAAAAATTCGATAAGTCTGGAAAAAGAGCCAGACATTCCGTAACGTCCGGATATTCTAAAATTACAGGGATAATAGCGTCGGCTTGGGGGCGAGTGCGTGATATTGTTGCTAAGTTATCGTTTTTTACGTGAAGTAAAATGATATTTACTCAGTACGATCAAATCTGGACGTATAATGGTAACTCAGTAGATGCCTAACATAGTAAGTACATATATCAAGTTTCTGGTTTCAACCATGAGTGTTTTATCCCGTTATTACTTAACGGTTCCGATAAGGTTTGCATGTCATATTACGTTCACATACATAAATTTATACATTATCTCCATTATATATTTGTACCTACATAGGTACACATACATATGTGTGCAACACAAAACTTTTAGCAAGTGTTATGTACTTTTCTGCTTCTCCTGTACAGTTTTCGTAATTTTCCTAAATTACGGCACTCGGTACTCACTCACCTGTGAAATGTACTAGATAATATCGCACGCACAATCTCTGGGATAATCTTTTTTTTGCAACTATTTCGGGCTGTGCTTCGTTACAGGCTCAGCCTGGAAATTTATCATTATCACAAGCTATTTATATTTACGTATTTTTTTTCTCTGTCTCAATATTGAGTTAAACCCTTTATATGCCTAACTCTTGTAATATGTAAAGGTAGCTTAAAAATTGTTTCCAAATTCTAACACGCATTGACAAGCTTTGATTTCTAAAATAAATAGAAAATTATATGTTACTGTATTGTCATTGAACCTTGGGAGATTAAAATAATTTCTTGGTCGACTCTAACAAGTCTAACATCAACTCTCTCTCTCTCTCTCTCACATGCATTTAACACATTGGCTGGCATGCATTTAACACATACTTAATCCAAACGCGTAGCACAGGTTTGCTAATCTCATAGGTGATAGTAATCCTGTTAAATAGTGCTTATATTATATGCACGTAGGTATATCCTGTACTGGATAATTCTCCAGTGATAGATATATATTCGAAACGATGCATAGTTATTCACTTAATGGCAGATAGATTTAAGAATGAGACAAAAGCGGGTAAATTT
This sequence comes from Choristoneura fumiferana, assembly GCF_025370935.1. Classification (NCBI taxonomy): domain Eukaryota; kingdom Metazoa; phylum Arthropoda; class Insecta; order Lepidoptera; family Tortricidae; genus Choristoneura; species Choristoneura fumiferana. The sequence goes on along the minus strand of NC_133490.1, from coordinate 6,057,999 downwards.
ATTTACTTTACTAAGCATCCTCTCATTCTGAGAGGAGGTCTGTACCTAGCAGTGGGACGTATATGGGCTGAGATTGAGATGGTGATGACTAAACAGCACTTGAATACTGTAAATTAATAAAATTATACATACTTGAAATTAACACGCAGCGCAGACAAGGTCTGACTTGACAGCTGATATTCTATGTTTCTTCTCCGCGCTGCGAGTTTTCTAATTTCATTACCGGCCAGGACAGGAGCGTAGGTAAGCTTCTTCCATTAGGCACACATAGCATTGACCAGGCGCAATATAATGTTATTGTGGTTTCTAATTCTAAATTAAATGAAGTATAGGTGTGTGATAACTACAAGCGCCGGCAACAGTCTCTAGAGCTTGAGCAGCTTTTTCTTTCTTTCCTTAATTCTCCAATTTCTTTTTGCGGTCTGCTGGTACACTCTTGATCTTATAAATAGAAAAAGGTGAAAACTTTTGATGCTCCATTTTACATCTTATCCTCTACAATAAAGCATAGGCATGGCATCTTTCTTAGCTTCTACAACAGCTATCTTGTCCAAACCAATAGTATTTGACTTGCCGCCTGTTATATGCCATTAGTCGCGTGGCAATTGTTTATTTACCTACCTAGAAATGTTCAGGTTAAACTAACATTGGAGATTATCGATAAGATTGCTGTTCGTGTTATCATCAGTCACCGTTGATTAAGTGCCTAGTATTTAGGCCGGCAAATCGATATGTGATTCGATAACATTGTGCCATATCTGAACATCATCAACACATGTTTTGGGCCGTGTTTACCTGGCCATGCCAGAAGTAGAAATATTTTAAAGTTTTGTCAAATGAACTAGGTATTTACTACAAGCAGACGTTTCAATTTCAATCACGTTGTCCTAGTAATCTCTTGACCACTACCACAACCGGTAATATCATACCTCTAGACGGCGACGCATGTACAATTTTTTTTTAAAGTTTGCATACCTACACTGTCTAACAAAACTGGCCACCAATAAAATTAGGAAGCAAGGCAGCGCGATAAGGAAACAAAAGAATAACGTGTGTCCTGTCATAAGCCCTTGTTCGCGCTGCGTGTGTTTTATTCTCATTAATTTACATCCCAAAGATCAGCTTGCAGTCTACAATACCATATTTTTATAGATAAGGGTCAGTCCACCTGATGGTAAGCAATCCCAGCTACCCACGAGAACCAGTAAACCCAAGCAACCAGAGCCACCAGTTTGTTCTCTTAGAAGCCCCTAAGACTAGTTTGTACAGAAGTAAACCGCCAGTCATCGAGGTGGTGCCGATGGAACTTTGAACTTATAGTGTAAGGTCCGAAAGTGTAAGCGTGCGGCTGATGTTACTTTGAAATAGCTCCTATCTCAAATCGATACGTAAACTAAACTGAACTTTCAAGCACACTTACAGTTCCCTTGGTAAGGTCATCGATTTTGAGAAACGAGCTTTTTAAAAAGGGTAGAGAATAGAGATAGATGACACGTAATGAATTTTGATAAAAAAAGTTGCCGTCATCGTTGTAGGATTTAAAGGCATCAGATGTTTGTTATATTTGTTTATTTATCGGGTGACAGCTGTCACTTCTTATGGGCAGTTACAGTGGTTTCTGGACCTAAGTGACGCTAGCCACATTGCCTGGCTAATTGGTCCGGCTGCGTCCATTCTAAATTGAATAAGCCGCAGCTGCGCAAGATTAATATTGATCCCGGAACTTCGCCCGGAAAGAGCAATTAACTGTTGGCTATTGGTTTAGTTAAAGTTTTATCTCTGCCAGAGTAGGTGCGTTTATGTTAGGAACTTCATTTTTACCACGATTTTGCGAGCGATCCTTTAGTCAATCATGTACGCAACAACTTTTTCAAACACTAGTCGAATAGCAATCTCTTGAAGTAGTGGTGACTCCGGTTCCGACACAAATTATCCTTTTATTCCATGTTCTTTTAGTCACTGATGGCTGATGCTATGGGCTTAGTTCTTGAACAAAACTGGCTACAAACAATGAGTAGTAGCTTTATAGTACTACTTAGTACATTGCACTGAGCATGCATCATGATAACTTGCATTCACTGCACTGCGAATGCGATCGTACCTACGATACGCAACGCAGCGCTTACGCAACATGACACCGCGCTCCGTTAGTCCATTGTACTGTGGTCCTACGTGTGATTTTATTATTGTTTTGGCGGGTATTGTCCCAAAGGCCATCTGATGCCACTGTTGTTGTTGAGATATACCTAGCTATAGATTAATTTAATTAGAAAATGTTAGATGGCGGTTTTTTTTTCAGTCACATGTCATCATTTCGAAATATCTGATTATTTTGTGCAAGGTTCCGACTGAGAATTTTAAATTTATTTATTTCTTTACCTTTATTATTTTAGTACAATTACATATTGTAAACAACAGCATAGTTTTTTTATGATTTGTAATTATTCCTTTTTTTAATATCAATCTATTCGGCAGGACCATTTTTAAATTCACTAATTATTTCGCTAATTATTAGTCGAAAATTTGATCGCATACAATGGTCACGAATTTTCGTTTGTTTGTTTTTTACTATTTATTCTACTAAAACAAAATACAAAACGGTTACTCACACAAAGAAAGTGCAAAGTATAAAGGCGAACATATCCCTGAAGGGATCTCTGCCAGTAAGCCTTATGAGTGGTAGAGAGTAGCAATTAATTAGGGATCGACAAGTAGAGAGATTGTTCTGAAAACCTAAGTCTACGTTACCTTACCTTCACGTTACGTTACCTTCAGTTAGACCATATTTAGCCATGGTAGCTAATTTCCTATAATTATGAATTTAATATGCTAGTCAGACATGTTGTATGGATAAGAATACTTTATATTTTGACAGGTGAATAGTTACAGTACTAGTTAAAATAATGACTTCAATTAAAAGCCGGACGATGCTTCGGATAATCCCGTCTAAGACTTATGAGTGCGTCTGATACGGTTTAATTGGATTATACGTTCTTATGATAGGTTAGTACTATTATATTGATTTCTATTACAGTATAATTCAGCTAACCAGTGTCATCCTAGGGGTTCTTAGCAGTAGATTCTTTGCCAGTACATTTAACAGAATTAAGGAAGACATCAGAATACTGCTCGATATTTTGGCTGTCTGAATTTTATGATATTGGCAATAGAGGTGACAAGAGGGTGTCATCTATTGGACTTTAGCATGTCAAATATTCGTAGTGGGAAAGCAATACTTAGTACTTAGTAGTACTTAGATTCATTCACGATGACGCGTGCCGTGGTTCTTATTACAATGTCATTAAAGTCTAATTTTGACAAAATCACGCGTCTTCGTGGATGGCACTAGGTATAACAAAGTAATTACTGCAAATGACTCAACTAATGCTTGCACTGTTGTGTTTCGGCGTGGAGAGTAAGACAGCCGGTGAAATTACTGGTACTTGAGGTATCCCATCTTAAGCCTCTAGGCTGTGCTCTAGGTTAGCAAAGCATCTGCAATACCCCTGTGTTGCAGATGTTTACGGGCGGTGGTGATCTCTTACCATCAAGAGACTCACTTGTTCGTTTACCATCCAATCCAATAAAAAAAAACCTCTTAACGCTCGACCCTACTCTCATCTGTAGAAAATTCTATATGCAAAAATTCTAACACAGACTAGCCATTACGTATCCAGTAATAATAGTTTTTTGCCCCAATTAGGTCAATTACTGCCTGAGATATGTGTCAATGTTACACGGGCTCATTATACTAAGTGCAAACACCATTCGATGTACGGTGCATTCGAATTTAGACTCGTCCAAATAAAAAAGTGATACTTTTGCAATCTAAATCCTCCAAAGTAGTTGATTATTTTTCTGTTTTGTCACCTTTACTAATTTCACACTTTTTCAAACTAACTCTGTAGTAGCGCGGTTACTGCGAAAAGGTAGTAAAGTGTCCAGCAGTCGAAGCACTATGTACGTGATATTTTTGGCCAATTGACCTGAGTTAATGGTCCTGATTTGTGCTCGACGCGAGTGCTGAAATCGTTCCGGATGTTATTTGGCCGACATCGTAGCTGCGACTATTGAATACATGTCATTTAAATTACGGGTAATAAAGGGACTGAATAAGTTTGAAAATGGTGTCCTCTCTTTGGGATAAACAAAAGAATACCACTTCACCGTCTGTATAATAGTAAAACCGGCCAAGAGCGTGTAGGAAACGCCCAAGATAGGGTTTCGTAGCCGTTACGAAAAAAATCAATTACTTACCTAATATTTTTCTAAGGATTTTGTATTTTGTACGGATTCTTCCAAGTTTATGTAGGTATATTTTATACCTTAGGCTGCGATTTAGGTACTCTCAAAGTACTAAAAATTATCAAGCTTTTTTTATATTTGCGTTGAAAAAAATTACCATTTTGTCGGCATAAAATATCATGAGACACTTGACACCAATTGACCTAAACTAAGCAAAGCTTGTACTATGGATACTAGGCAACGGATAAACATACTTATATAGATAAATACATACTTGAATACATATTAAACGTCCAAACGACCCGAGAGCAATTTTTTTTATTATTAATTAAAATATCGAACCCGGGACCTCAAGCTTCAGGACTCAGGTTCTCTAACCACTTGGCCATCTGGTCGTCAAATAGTTGCTATTGCTACATATATCCGTGTAAAATAACAGCTTTCTAGCACTAATACATTACATAGTTTCTGAGCAAAGCCGCGGACGGACGGACAGACAGACATGGCGAAACTGTAATTGGTCCGTTTTTGCCTTTTTGTATACGGAATCCTAAAAAGAACAGAACAAGCAGGAAAAATGTAAAAGTAACAATATAGTAGGTAATTGTTTGCGTTATAGTTTGGGACGTATTCGTGTGGGTATTCGAATGATCAGACCACGTTTAACCTATATATTTTGTAAATTAACTTCACGCTATCACCAGTTTATGACTTTTAAAATTCTTGTAAAACACTGTCGCAATATAGATAGCTATTATCGACATGTCAACAAAAATAGGTCACTTAGAACAAATTAATCGCAACCGAGAAGCATGTATAGAGGAAAGGGTATTGTGAAAAGCCATTGACTCCTATTAATTGTTCTTTTATCTTCGTTTTGCTACGGGACTAGAAACATACTATAACAATGTAGTGTACTGATACGAGTTGATGAGTTATGTAGTAAAATAAATATGAACGGAACGCTAACTAAACTAGTAAACATTGATCTATATGATAAGTACATTGATATATTGAAGTCTTTGCTTACTTATAATATTTTATTAAGAATCTCAGTTTTACTTTTAATACAAGGTTTTTGATGACTACGCTTTTTTTCAGTACGATATGTATGTGATTGCGTACACTTACCCACTGCGTACGTTTACCCACGACTTGGCGCACACGCTTACCTGTGGTTTTTATGATCCTAGAGCAGGGTTTCTTAAAGTGGGGTCCGTAGTATGTGTATCAGGGGTCCGCAGTAGGTCAGTCTGTACCTAAACATAATTTATTAGGAAATTGTGTAGTAAACTTGACGCGACGCATGATCGTTATCGGGTGGTGAATTCAATAGTACGAGTATTCATTTTCATTAATATTTTTGACAGGGGTCCGTGGAATTGGTTAAATTGCGAAAGTGGTCCGTGATTGCAAAAATAAATAATAAATACCATGGGACACTTGACACCAATTGACCTAGTCCCAAACTAAGCAATGCTTGTACTATGGATACTAGGCAACGGATAAACATAATTATATAGATAAATACATACTTATATACATATTAAACATCCAAGACCCGAGAACAAACATTCGTGTTATTCACACAAATATCTGCCCCGGCCGGGATTCGAACCCAGGACCTCAAGCTTCGTAGTCAGGTTCTCTAACCACTTAGCCATCCGGTCGTCAAAAAGTTTAAGAAACCCTGTCCTAGAGTTTATCGGTCAATTTAAATACCGTTTAATCCTCAGATTCTCTTCCCACACTTAAACTAGAGATTCGAGTAATAGGTATGACCGCAGGCCTCATGGTTGGAATTGAAACGTGTCCGTAGTTCATTGTGTCATTTAAAGTGGTGTGCAAAAGCACAAGCTTTTATTTAGTTTCACCTGTCCCGTTGTCCGTCTGTCTGTCTGTCTGTCTGTAATCAAATCTTGCAATTAAATTTGACTGACTTCCAGTAGTCAGATTGACGTGAAATTTGGAATACTTGTGTTAATTGCGTGACAATACAATAATCTGGTAGTGAGTTAGTGACATCTTGGTAGTCCGGCCAGCATCGTCTCCGCAGGACGGAACTCTTCAACGTAGTTTGAGTGACAATGCAAGTAAAGTTGACAAAAAGTACAGTCAGAAAAAAAATCTTGTGTTAAAAATGATTTTTTTACCAAATACTTATTATGTAGTTGTTGAAATCGCGTTTATTTTCCGTACAGTGCCGTGTAATGTAATACCTACCTAACAATTAAAGCTTCAATCGTCGCCTAAACTATTTATTTGCGTCAAGTCACTATAACTATAACCAATGTCTAACTACCAGTTAAATCTCTGGTTAAGTAAATTTCTGCAACCAAAAATGTACTAAACGTATATAAGATGCACCGAGTAACTTGGTGCAAATCAATTTCAACCAGTGATTTCAGAGCTGCCAACTATAAATATATATATATATATATACCCAATGTCAAACCAGCTGTTACACCGAAGGGGTTTAACGGTTGGTTTGGCATTGTTTATCGTTAGAGCAACTTGGTGCAACTTACTCTTATCTTGTGTTAGAGTACAGTGTCACCTGCATTAATATCTGCCACAGCAAAGACTGTAAAAATATCTGACACGTCCTACTGGCCCGTACAGTCGTGTCGATGTATATGCACGCTTTGTTCTCAGATATTGGTGCTGATGACTGCACAACGTGCTTCTCAATTAATAACAAGACGAGGTTGTCTCCTCACTTCAATTCTAGCTACAAACCACGGCTGCAAAAATTGTGTGATAGCCCTAAATCTGTACACAAACCGTATCCCCCTTTAACACGTGAGTCACTTTTCATACCGTGCTTTCTGACGCGGTGTTTCTCTAAGAGCATGTGCACACTACCTATTTTTTAGCGCAAATGCCGCATGTTTGAAGTGATATTATCACGTAGGCATGAAAATACGTGATATTCTAGAATAGTAATATGACATATTATATTTAACACTAGGTTGTAGGATTGATAAATAACAAATAATGTGGATTTTTGTGATCGGAAATAAAGTAATTTTTAGGGTTCCGTACAAAAAAACGGAACCATTATAGGATCACTGCGCGGCTGTTGGTCTGTCCGTCCGTCTGTCACAGCCACTTTGCTCCGAATCTACTGATCATATTTGAAATGTGATATTTTGTGTTAATTTAAAAAGCACCGTAAAAATATTTATAAAAAAAATAGAGGAAACCATTTGACTTTGACATTGTACAGAACCCTCTCGACGCGAGTTCAACTCGCACTTGGCCGGTTTTGTTTTATTTAAAAGACCAGCCATAGACCTACCGATTCTTTTCTGTTCTTGAACTAAACATAATCCAGGTTCATCATCAATCACACACACGTCGGCCGGCCATGAAGTTCTGGTCAGAAATGCTGTAGATTGCTATTTGACCGGGCATTCTCGCCGACTCGGGACGGTACGTATTTACAGACAAGTGGTACAATTTGTTGTGTGTTCTAGCCTTCCGATAGAATACTACAGAATCGGTAGCTCTGTGGTCGACCTTAAAGGCTTTAAAGTCAGCTCACGAATGGGTTTTCGGCACAAGCTCAGGCCTTGCCTTGTGGACGTGGACCTTTGTGAGTATGCGCCCAAACGCTCGCAGTTAACAACTACAAGGCCCTCAAAGCATTAAACCGACTGAAACATTCGTCCTAATTCCTCAACAACATCATAAAGAGCTTTGTGCAAAATTTAATATTTTTAGGTCCAAGGGTTTTTGGCTGGGCGTTGTTAATTCAGTTAGAACTAACTCGTAACTGCCTCGTTACGCTTAATTCTCTAGGGTCGTGGAATACGTATGTTCGCAGTGAGCACCGACATCTTTACAGCTATACTCTGTTTTTTAACCAAGATACTAAAATGACGTTTCATGTGTTACCTGTTTTTTACATCTCATAAATAGTGATGTGCCACAACCGGTAATCACCGAAAAGTTTTGGTAGGTAGCTATGTTATACGTATAAAATGTTAAGATATGAACGGATCTGTGAGGTACTATATAACACACGTAGGGCACTAAAAAAGATAAAATAAGTCTTATGAAAATGCCACCGTTTAGGAGATATTTCGACTTTTTGTAGATGTTGAAGTTTAAGTTTCAATTTGATTCTAAGCAAGACCTGCTTCAATGCCTTGTAATGAAAAGTAGAATATTGAATGCTTTAATTTTATTTTTGTTTCCTAAAAATATTGTGTTCTATCGATTATTTATTAAACTGAAATCAGAGAGCAGCACTTCGTACTATGTTGGTCACATTATTTTTGCATTTGACATTTCAAAGTGTCACTTTAGTATTTTGGTTAAATAAACAGAGTATACATGCTTGTATTCACGCGTACGCAGCTTGGCATGCCATTCGTTAGTCTGTACGCGGCTTAATGGATCACCGACTCAAGAGCACAAACAACGGTTCTCAGTAAGGTCAACCAATGTGGGTCAGAGGTGTGATCGAAGCGGATCACTTGGGAATCTTTGTCATTCCCATTGTCTGAGTTCAATAGCCTTATGGTTCGAATTTACAATATGGTTATTATAAGGCGTTACCTCAGATTTGGGGCATGTCCTGTTAGAAAGTCTAGACGATTTTGATTCGAAAGTGTGTCTGTCTTTGAATTTTGTGCGTCGGAATTGTTAAACTGACACCGATTGAAAATATTCATAATCGTGTATCGCAATTATTATTGCGGGTACGCACGCGTATGTGTTGAAAGAGAGAGTTACACTCAAAACTTGTGGATAAATTGAATGAAGCTCATCTCGCCTCTTCGACATAAAACTATCATGAGATCAGACTGTGCTAGAAAAACCGCGCTGGTTTCGCTACATTACAGGGAGTAATTTCCTAGTTCAGGTATACTGAATTATTAGCCTTTAAATTTTTTAATCCTATTTGTTATTTTTTCTGTAAGAGAAATTAAGATTTATTTTATAATTACGCGGCAGCACATCGTCGTGGAATATAGCAACTACCACCTTGTAAAGATTACACTATTTTATAGCATTACTTCCGTTGTAGTATGAGTGTATTATAGTAATTTATCCTTAGATATTTATCGTAGATCGTAAAGCATTGTAAACAAACAATATATGATTCATCGAAACTACGCCCCACTTCGCGCAAGGAAGTAGCTCCTGACCGCATTGACTATTATTAAACTAGTAGTTTGTAAACTGTTAAGAGTTATAATTCATGTTTCATAATTTGTGCACGTGGCAAGTGCATTTTTGTAAGTATGAGAAAGTGGATATGTGCGTTGAATAACAAAATATAAGTCATTAGAGTTTACCCGCGGCTTCGCACGCGTAAACTATTAGATCTAGTAGTTACAATTGAAATTCCGGGATTTAACAAAATTCCCCTGGGAATTCCCAAAATTTATATCGTGGTCTTCATTGAGGTTGTGTTAACTCTAACCGTGGGAATATCGGGATAAAAAGTATCCTATGTGTTATTCCAGGCGTCCAGCTACCTACAACTAACTTTTTACCAAATTTCATCCAAATCCGTCCAGCCGTTTCGGCGTGAAGAAGTAACAAACATACTCACTTACACAAATTTAATTCATGGGCCAACGGAAAAGTCATTACGAATTTCCTTGTTAATTAATACGATGTCACTATGACGTTTACTATAAATGGTTCTATGGTGGCCAAAGAATTAAACTCCTTGACCGTACCAATTTTGCCTTTGTTGTTAAACACTTTAAGTTTAGGCTGTCGCATTACCTATTCATATTTAAGTGAAGTATTTAAGGGTTTTGGCTACTTTCGAGCTTGACTATCTAGACCTAGTATATTGATAGTTATGTACCTTTTAAATTTAACTCAGGTAATTTTATCCACAAAACTTCATTACATTCCCGTTACTTTTTCTAATTCAACACTGCTTTTACAAACTCTCACAGTCGCCTGGGATCTGACGCTCCTTTATTGCCTTGTTTATTCCCTAAACTTACAGGTTCGCTTTTAGCAAGTTTGCAACTTGCCTCTATATTTCATTATCATGCGTAAACTTTGGTCACGAAGTTTACTACCTAACAAATAGAGGGTGAAAGTATAATCACCCATCACTATTTTTGAAATGTTTTATTTTTACCTTCAATTCTGAATATAGGTTTGAGCATTGAGTATTCGTTATGGTTCCATGACTAACCACTTTTTCTGACTCGAAAGACGTCCTGCGACTGTAACAAAGTTTTTGGTTTGTCTTATAGCAAACCGACATTACAATAGAATCTGACAATTTTGTAGACATTTAAGAGACCCTAACGTGGGCACACTTAATTATGTATGTCCCTGTTGATGTTATTATAATCTAAAAGGAATCAAAAATAATAATAGTCACATCACCAAGATCTGGGCAACCGGGTGTTCATATTAGCAGGCTTGAAGTGTCTACAGGATTGTCAGGTTCAGTGTCAGGACGGTCATCAGACGCTCTGAAACGATATCGGTGAAAGTCTAATGTATTCCTTCATGCTTTTGGGTCATAATTGTTTATGATTATCTCGACATTTCGGCTGTAATATGTGAAATGTATGGCTGTGATATGCACCTCCGTCCGGCGCACGTCGCACCAAACTTAAGCAAAATCAGTAAATTTAATTCGAATTTAATCAGACTTTTATAGTGCAATGCAACTAACGAGTAGGCACAAAGCAAATAACTGCGTATTTTGTTAGAAGTACTTGAGAATGGCAATAATTTTATGCGAAAAGTTATAGTTCTTACATACTTTTTCTAATCTTTGCTGTCGTAAAATTTATGTACAAAGATCAGCTGCAGCAGGTTCATGATGAGTGTCCATGTATATACCTACGTACGAGTACCCATTATGAACATACGCCGCAGTGCCGCAGTCCGAAGTCTACAGGTTCCTTCAACTATAAAACGTTATTTGTCTATAGATTAACGGTCTAAGCCGCCATAAAGATTTAGTTATGACAATTTGATCGTTTAATTAGTCACATGTGGGTTAACGGTACGTTTTATTGTTATTAGTCTACTTAAATCACTAGTGGCCTTCATTACGTTTATATCCTTCTTAATTGATATTTTAGCCAACTTTTGAATTTGCATAGAGCTATAAATTGCTCAGTTGCATTTCGTTAGCCCTAAGCAAATGACCTAACTAATGTATCGTCATTTGATTTTATACTCTGAAGTTGTAATCTTTCTAAAAAGGTTAAAATATCCGAACTAAAGTAATAACTCTTAAATGATTTGCAAATGCACCTGATTGACACAAGTGGAGACCAAAGGGCCGGCAGCTATCTCTAAAAAAATTAGCATAGCTATCCAATGAGGAATCGCTGCCAGCCTTTTGGGCACAATGCCACGGGGACAATTTCTTGATTTAATTTAGTTTTGAGGAACTAGTTTTTATTTTAATTTAGGTATATCAATTGTTCTTTTTATAACGTTATATTTTTCTGTAATATATGTATAGAATAATAAACTAATATCATCTATTGTATATACCAAATCATTCTGGGTTCAACCGTGTGAAGCCCAACTACTCTATTAACATCCCTTATTCACTTGGGAGATGAAACCTAAATAGACTTAGGCCCAAAATGCCGTACTGTCTTCACGACACGCATTGTCGGTGTATTAATTCAAATTCAAATATCATTTATTTCGTCAACATAGGTCTTAAGGTAACAGTTATGGTATATACAGTACAGCAATGATGTTTCCTTAAAGACGTACGAAATTTAGTACATTGTTGAAACTACTTAGTAAATACAATATTAAATTAGCCGCAGGGGACGACAAGTTTCAGGGAGGTGACACCAGGCATATTAGTAGACCTGAACTGTTTAAGAATTCACGTCTCGCATTAGGCTTAGCCTTATCTCGTTAAGTGTCTCCCGAATATTAACTTTTCGTTAGCTGGTCTATTGACCATCGTTCATTCATCGTTTTTACGGCTTTTTTTGTCGTTTCCGTCTCAGAAAAGAGATGTTCAGCATGTGTCCATCCACTGCTGCATGTACCTCTCTCTCGTGCCACACTAATGAGTTCGAGCTTCAGCTTACTTAGGTACAAGAGATTACTCAGAGTAAACATTTACGAAAGACACCAGTTGTAGCGACTTGTCTTTTCGTTGCGGTTATAATCCAGATAAGCTAAAAGCGTTTGATAATGAACAATCAAAACATTCGAATCGAACGATTGAGGTAAATTAAAAATATATAAAAAATAAAATATTACCAGAACAGCTTCTTCGGAACTCGTGAACTCGTCCTAAAAACCGAGGTGAGAACCAAATGAGAGGCACCTAGTAGCAGAGCTTTGATTACTACGTTACCTTGGCAATGTGAAACATGACTATGGCTACGTTTTTAGGTCATAGAACCGCACTAGGCTTTTATGCCTCCATTTTAAACTGTCTTATTCTGTCTTATTCTGTCGGTCCGCCGTGCCGTTTTTTTAAGGATGTCTGATAGTTGTCTGTTTCTTAGGGAGGTGAATTATGTCTTTGAATTCCTTAAGCCTTTTTGTTGTTGATAGGTTATGTGCGTAGATGTAATGCCTGTTGTCTTGAATACGTAAGACAGCGTCAGAATAGAGCATTTATGTTTTCAGTGTTGATTAGCATAACAATAACCAGGTATTACGAATTGCGTCCAAATTTCAATGTAAACATGCTCGCGTCTGTTATCGGTTACTTAGTTACTTGTTTGTTTTTTCATTTGCTATGATGCAAGGTGACCTGTATTTGATGCGTTGAAGTCTATAACGAATTGGGCAGTAGTTGATATGTATAGGTATTGACAACAGATGTACTTCAGTGTATATTGATTGCTTTGCTTACATTGCTAAGCAACTTTTTCGTTCAGATATCTGATGTTGATTTAAAGTCATTACCACTGAGCTTAATGGAAGAGCACCTTCTAATAACGGAAATAGCCTGTTACTTCTTGTTAATATCTCGAATAATGATATCGATTAAAGTCTAACTAATTGAAGTAAGTTCTTAGCTTATTATATATACGCTAACTACGTTATACATTATTGCTGTTTTCAGAATATTTTATGAATATGAGTAAAACTAATCCATTGTATGGTATATGGTATTGTAAATCTGGAGGTGGACAGAATAAAATCAAGTATAACAATTATAACCTGTACGAGTAGTGATTAATATGGGGACTTGACTTTTAAAGTTGCCTTATTATTATTCATTTAAGTACGAAATGTCCCGTAATAATGCGAACTTTGTTATACTCAAGCAATTCATTCGTTTACATAACCTTGGCATTTTACCTCAAAACAGGAAACCTCTTAATTGTCTCTTACCTATTGTTAGTTAAAAACTATGCTTAAAACAAAGGTTTAAAAACGTCAATTGTCATTTTCCTTCAACCAACCATGTCAAATGTCAGACGTAATAAGTGCCGCGAATTTTGCGCTGTAAATTTATTTAAAATACTACCGGTGTTACTCAAACCTGCTGATTAATATTGAACAGGATAATAATATGGATTGGATTGATTAAACTAAGAAAAACGTGGGTTATAAATGCTACACTGCAAAGTACATGTTTAACACCCACCTTATCATCATATGTACGAGTACGTTCCTGGTCGTGGAGTGAATATTTTAGTAAGGCACCTCGGAGAGCGTGAGTTAGATATGTCTTTAGATACAACCCCGCAGAATTAGTAGACACAACGTCATGTAAATAAGTTTTAATTAAAAAAATATTTTTTTATACAAACTTTCTTTTGCTGACTGTACTTTTTCTTGACTGTACTTGCAATGTCATCTAAACTACACTTCCGTGCCAAATTTCAAGTCGGTGCTATTAACCATTGAGGAGTTCCCTACAGCGGAGAAGATCCTGGCAGAACCACCACGATATTACTACCATATTATTGTATTGTCACCAAAATTACATAAGCATGCCAAATTTCAAATCAATCAGACCACTGGAAGTGGGTCAAATTTAGCTTTTAAGATTTGATTCAAACAAATAAATAAATAAACAAACAGAGCAAGCTAAAGAAAAGCTTGTAATAATTGAGGCAACTCGGTGGAAATCGAATTGTGATGACGCCACACCACTGATGCTGACACCAACCCCGGCTACTCGTTCACAAGTTTTGCGAACTACTTAATTACACTTGTTTCCGAGCGAGGAAGACTTGTTCATTTTCTGGAAACTAATTGGGGACATAGGGATGTTACTGGCAATATGTTGCATGCGTTATTCTTGTTGAAATTTACCTACTTCATAATGAGTCCTAGAGTTATAGGTGTAACTATGGTAGCCTAGTGTTTCGACCTACGGCCTGTCAAGCAGAGGATCGCGCCTTCAAACCCGAGTTTATTGAAATTTTAGTGCGAAACAAGCAAATTTATCATGAGCCTTAAGGTTAACGAAAACATAGTGAGTAGAATAATGAACTGCTGTGTGTAAAGTTTCAAATCCGCTCTGGTCTCACGCTGGAACTACACCTAAACTAAACCCTCCTATTCTGAGAGAAGACCAGTGCTCAGCATTGGGGCATATAGTATGATCTGATGATGAAATCCTAGAATGCTTTAAGTTACCGTTGTGATTAATAAGAACATTTTTCTTTGCAGATACTTTCAGGAATGGAGCGATCGTCGACGAATGCAGACATTTTGCTATCAAGCTTATTATGAATTAAGAGTGCGGGAGGTCAACCATTCGGTGCTGTTATGCCTTCGGTCGTGGTTTAGTTTGTAAGTGTAATAATTTACATTTTATTAAAATTAAGAAATAATTCTTACCCAATCACTCTTAGGCGTAGACTACAAGAATCTTTGAAGCGCCGAACTGATTCAAAAGGTCTGAATATCGTCACTACTTTGAAAAAAAGCTGGCATCTCAAAATCGATGATCTTTCCAAGTGAACTTAATGAACATTGTTTTAAGGGTCAAATCTGTTGACGTATTGATTTGAGATACGAGATTTTTTCAAAGTAATGTCGATATGCATCTCTAGATTATGTAAGTCTTAAATAAGAAACACTCCTCTAAATGCAGGTCATAAAGAATGTCTACTTGACATTATTGTTATGGTATGGGACTTACTCCTCTTATCTTGAAAGATGTTACCTACAAAAAAGTATCTTCGGGAAAAAAACCGTTGAGTAAACAAGGTGGAAGCATGGTGCAACATCAATGCTGGTTTAATATCTTCGACTTTCCCTTATTGTTAAAGGTAAATACTCTAACCATGGACACACTACACGTGGGCCACGGGCACAGCAAGGGCTCCAGTCGGAGCCAGTCCCCGTCAGCCGCAGACCTGGCCCGGGACCCGGCCGTGGTGACGGATGACGTTATCCGCTCCCGCGTGCAGTCCCCATCTAGCGTCCACCACGTCGTCAGCGTGAGTATTGTTCCACGTCAGCTTAGGCGAGCATTGGGTGAGTTCCGGCCACCCCCCACAGCAGGGTAGGTCACCTGAAATTGACCAAACGCACGCCTATGACGTGACATACTTGGTACAGCGTTGCCTGGTTGGTTTAGCGGAGTCAGTCCCCATCAACAGCAGACTTGGCGCCAACTGCCCTGCATCGTATATACGTGGCACATGCTAGACTATACACATGAACTAAAACAATCGTATCGGTACTCCATGAAACCATTTTTGATGTTCTCATTGACGTTTCCGTCGCCGTAGAATTAGTGACCCCAGAAAAAAAATACAGTTGCAGAGCACAATCCAATGAGGGCTATCGTTTTTTGTGTCACTAGATGGCGCACTGTTGCGTGAGTTTTTTAAGTATGACTTTCAAAGTCTGTTATTACGGGCGTGAAAACAAAGTTTACATTAAAATCATATTTAATACACCTTAAAACCGTACCATAAAAATATCGAGCATGCCACAGTGTTGCATAGTCCCCGTTTTGTTCGGAAAAAAGGGAGGACAAAGGTTTCCGAAAGACAAAACTGTCTCAAAGCACAGACATTCATTGCCCCGGAACGCATATTTGCCATAATTAATTTCAAATATTACAAAATATTCACAAAATTATTCTAATCAGAAATAAACCCGCGTAGCTCACTCAAAAACTATGAGATTTGACATTTCGGAGACCTCACGCTACACTAGCGCCTCTAGTGGCGAATTCATTCGCGATAGCCCTCATTGAACCAATGAGTAATAAGAAGAGGCATAGAAGAATTTTTGATTTAGTCAAAGAACTTGCTTGAAAATATCAAAGTTCCGTTCAAAGTTGCCAAAGGGCATCTTTTTGTTAGTCGAGCAAGACGACTTACAGGCCACTTGGCTTCACGCCCTGCACCTTTTCTAGCTTACCGCAAACGGTCTTGTCTAAAAATAGAGCACTCGGAGTTATGCTCTGAAATTCTGAAATGCTGTGTTCAAATTGTTGCCCTAGTAGTAGGTCGCCGCCAACTTTTGTTTCGCATTTATTCGAGTTTAGAGCGAAGCCGTCACTTATTCAGTAAGCTAACCTAAGTCCTCATGCTACATCATCTAACAAAATAGAAGTCAATCTCTCGGTGATCAGTTTAGTATGAAAACATTAGAGGATTTAAAGGAGGATATTCCAAAAGTCCTAACTTTTTATAACAGACTAACTGTTGCTCGCAACTTCGTCTGGGTGGTCCCTTGGGATCTTTACACTTTCCCGGGATAAAATATAGCCCTTATATATATAAATTTCCAAAATTGGTTTCGACTTTCGACTTTTTCATTACATACAATTAAATATACTTAATACTTTCTTTTTTAATACTAGTTTAGTTTAGAGAATGCCCAGTTTTGTGATTTTGGAAATTGTTTGTTACGACATATTTAAACTTCTCATGTCACTGGAAAATTTGTACTCCGCGTACTTTGAGTACTTTATACTGTACTATGTAAAGTAAGTTACGACGTAAGACAGTAAGAGACTAAAAAAATAATTCACTCATCAGGCTCTGCTCTAAATATCTTTTACATAAGAAATACATGTAATTTTTTAATTATTACTGATAGTGACGTCTTGATAGTGAGTGAACATGACATTTGGAATAATGCCAACTATGAATCCCTACCCTATGTTATTTTAGAAGTTTTAAAACTTTAGAACACTTACTCTTAATTGGCCTAAAGTTCTAAAACACTACAATGAGTCTGGACGAGTGCCCAGATAAACAACAAAAAAACATTTAGTAGTACTCGTGTACTCGATCGTGTAAACAAACACTGGCTTTGGTGAAGTGTAGCTGCCCGAATTCAGGGACATTAAATTAGGTTTATGTAGAGCTAAGGCCACTTTTTAGGTACATGCTGAAAAATCGTACAAGTTCAATGCAGCTGTGTAATACTATGATACATTACGGACCATAAATGTAAAGGCACAGATTACATATTATATAGTGTGCTAAATAACCGCTAACCACTAAATTTGCACAAATTTGTTGAAGTCATAAATATATTAGGTGGTGTTTTTTCACTAACTTTGTGTAATGGAATTATCGGACAAGGTCGACGGACCTCTGCTTCGCGGAGCTCCTATTCCGCGTAGTTGAGGCACTTCTCGCCTTAACCGAATCTTAACTTTTTTTTTGTGCACTCACATTTGAAATTTACCACGAGCTTTACGGCGAAGGAAAACATCGTGAGGAAACCTAAACAAACCTGTGAAGCAATTCAATGATGTTTGTATCGTTCCCAATCCGTACCTGGCTAGCTACTACGAAACTCGAAACTCGAAGTTCGTATCATCGCTCTCGTATTAAATAGTATAAGTGTCAGAGGGATCGCACGACACGAACTTCGAGTTTCGAGTTTCGTAGTAGCCCTGCTGTCCGCGTGCGAACTACGGACACAAACGGCCTCATCCTGAGAGCGCTTCTGGACGTATGATATAGGCTGAAAAATACATGAGTGAGATATCTAGATTTTTACATGGAGCCCATGGAGGTCGGTAAAATAATACTAGTAAGTAACAACAGCTTGTTATAAGGCCACCACATCTGACCGCTACATATCAGAAATAATTCCGGTCATTAGGCATCCGCAAGGTCGCTGCGGCACTATTTCCGTGGAACGAGAGTTTTTATTTAACGTAAAGAGCCAATAGTGTGGTGAAGTTTTTATTGACGTTACAGTATCTATGTCGACAGCTGGACTCATGATGCAAAAAACGTTATGTGAATTCACCGCAATACAGATATCATAGATTACATAAGTTATCATAACAGACACGACACTTGAGACAACCACTTATTTCACCTACCAGTAGGTTCACCTCCGGCATTGTCAGTACTAAAAATGATTTCAGTCATGAAATGCAACAATTATAAAAATATAGGCGAAGTGATGCCAAGCAGTTGCTGCAGTTAGCAGTCGCTAAGTACATGTTCGAGCGACAAGTCGACAAGTGTCAAACAGCATGCAATTATTAACGTCTAAATGATAGCTGTGGTAAAGTACTTTATTGTAAACTAGCTATATGGCGTGGCTTTGTTCCTGTAAAATTTTGGCTCTCTCCTAGGACTTTCGAAACCACTTGCTTCTACATGATCCTCCAGGAATAGTTGTCTACTCCAATGTAGGATTTGTGTTGCGTCAGTCAGTCGGCCTAACTCTTGAACGTTTCGCTCTGCATGAGAACTCATGCCTGAACTCGCATTCTGCGCTTCGAAAATAATCCTTGACCATAACTGCTTGTCATCAACCTTCACCTACATTTTTATAATTGTTGCATTTCATGATTGAAATCATTTTCAATTGTTATGTTTTACAGAGTTATAGCCTCTGGTTTACTTCTACGTTAATATTGCATTAATAAGTGGATCTGAAATCGTATTGTCGAACGCGCGGACGCTTCCAATCGCTTTGCCATCTCTTTCCATATATGACTAACCGACAATTAATTGTGCACCTTGGACGGCTAGTTTTTTTTTCTTATCCAACAACCAGTCTGGTTAGTAATATAAATAGAACTTTTAGCATTAGCTGACAGATTCTATCCTGAGGCCGTATTACCTAACGTTTCTGACGCTCGCGATCGCAAATCGCAATCAAATGACAGTTTTGTATGCGAAATCTGTCATTTGAATCGCAATCAAGTGAGCGTCAGAAACGTTAGGCAATACGGCCTCTGATCTTATAGTGTTTGATAGAAAGATGCGATGAATGCTAGTGTGATTTTGAGTACAGGGGATGGAATAAACTGAATCATGTACTAGGGCGGAACCTTCGTGCTAGGTACTAAATTCTTAATAAAAACATCATCCACATACAGGCAAGATTCTCAGGCAAAACTTTAGCAGGACCGAAATATGTTAATCGCTCTGAGCCAAATATTTGACTGTTCGGTTTATTTTGCCGATAAGTTAAACACTAATGGGACACTTATCTTATCAATTTCTGAGTAATACATTATCATAGATCCTTATCAGGCTTTTCTGATAACTGCACATTGTCAATTTCCTCATCTTTTCGTGATTGTGATTGAGGTTTAGTGATTCAACTTGATTCATTATAAAAATACCTTTAAATCAGGGTTTCTTAAACTTTTTGCAGTCACGGACCACTTTTACAATTTAAGCAATTCCATGGACCCTGGATGTTTAAAGACTGACCTACTACTGCGGAATACACATATACATGCCACGGATCCCTATAAGAAGGGGTCCGTAGACCCCACTTTAAGAAACCCTGCTTTGAAGTGATGTAAAAAAAATATATTTGAAGTAAAAATCTGATGAATGAACATGGTATATCTGTAGGATTTAAAAACGTAAAAATAAACACAAAAGCATGAGGAAGAAAGGGACAAGTGTTCCTTTGCTTAGATTAAGCAATGCTTCTCCTGATTTTATTCTTGTATTGCTTAAAATTAACTGCCTTGTTTGCACGTCTCAATGCACTACAAATAACTGAACATAAACTGCAAATATACAAACCACAACGATCGTGTACCTATACCAAATGCGTTTCTCCATTATATTCTAATCTATAATGAGATATACTATCATCAACTTGGTCATTAAATAAATTAGTCTCAACAAAGCATTGCTTTATATAGTTCGTGCATTAAAGTGACATATAAAGTGATTTAAAATGTGTGAAGCAGAAAGTGCTACTTTACTGTGGTTCGACAAATTGCATGACATGTTACTGGACGCTGTTGCTACTGCGACCGCCATGCTGGCGTCAAGTATTTGTACATACATGGCAATTGGATACATTAGAAGTTTTCGTGTAGTATTTAAAATTGATAGAGCTCAATGACATTTAAATAATCGTGTTAAAAATAATAACAATATTGATTATCATTTACCAAAATGCAATGAAACAGAAACGATTGGTGTAACCTGGTTGGAGTGATAAATTTGCAGTTTTGTGTCCAAGTATCCAGTTCTTCTAAAATTAAAATCCCGCGGCAAAACACTTTCCCGGAGTAAAAAATTGAGTTAAAAATGGTGTGGACTGTATTCTGATCTTTGCGGTAAATTAATGAAATGAAACAACTTTAATAATAATGTAAAATTAAACACGCAGCGCGGACAAGGGCTATATGACAGGATTCTCGTTATTCTTTTGTTTCCTTTCCGCGCTGCTTGATCTATATTTTTTTTAGTGGCCAATTGCTAGACAGCGTACGTATACAAACGTTTTAGTAAACTTTGTACATGAGTCGTCTACAAATGGTATAATATGTGAATCTGTGTTCGTATTAAAATCTGTTAAGTAGTTTCAGAGATTATCCACAACATACAACCTGAGGCCTCATTGTCTGACACACTTGGAATCACAAATAGTTTTCACCACTTCTTTCTGTGACACGGTATAAGACGAGGTTAGAAAGAGATGGTGAATGCATCACGAACGCCAGTGGACCGCCTGTTTATTGTACTCATATTATAGCAGTTTTTTTATTATTTTCCTTTTTCGGTTCTTCACTATTCTATAGTTCTACCACATTGAAAGATGTGACGGATCTTGTAGATGGGCCATTAGGGTGACAACCCGTATTATCTGCCGCATGCGGGAGGGAACAATGACAAGACAATAGGCGTGTTAAGGGTCGAATGTACGCGATAGATGTCATGGCGTGAAATATCGCGCGGCTGGAGTGTGTGGGAACGTGGTAGTTTGACATAAAAAAATATAGTTATTGTTGATGATTAGAGACCGAATTATATTGTGCAACAAAAAAAGATGCAAATGTGCATGTGAATATGCATGATAAATGCTAGAAATATGCATGAAAACTGTCAAAATATGCAACATTTAATTAAGAAAGTAAATTTTTATTAATTTGAATAAGCTTCCTTCGGGCAGTTGGGTAAAAAGTGAAAAGTAAAAAGTGTTTTGTGCTGTAAATATCGGCAGTAATTTAATAATTAGGTTAGGTTTGTAGTAGACATTAACTAATAAATACTTCTTTTTCTAACAATGAGATACTATTTCATGTTTAGTACTAATATCGTGTCTTCAATCACCCAGAATATTTCTGAAAGCAAAAAAATACCGTTCCACAGTAATTGAGATAATTGGGCAGAATTTGAGTGCTACGTCAGCATGCAACTGGCAATCACAAGTATTTGCTACCATCACGAATAATTGCAAGATAAGATTCTAGTAAAAAAAATAATTTTACCAAAAAAAGAAAAAGTATATATCCTTTAATTAGCTGCAAATGACTTTGAAATAAACAAATCGTCAACTGAGATGGCTAAAAATAACAAGTGACGTTCCGTCTCAGTTCAGAGGCTTTATTGCCTAACGTGTCTGACGCTCGCGATCACAATCAAATGACAGTTTTCGCATACAAAAACTGTCATTTGATTGAGATCGCGAGCGTCAGAAACGTTAGGCAATTCGGCCTCAGTATTACCATAAAAAAACCAATGGGGAATCCTTTTTTGACAGCACATAAAAAATCTGACAATGAAAAATAACGTATTAATGGACTTGTCAACGCTTTTGGACATTCCGAATCCACCTATTTGACATGTTGACATGGAGGAGGCGTAGTAACAAGACAAATTTCTACTTCATCCACCTGATAAAATAGAAATTTTATCGGAACAAGTATAATTTACTTAAAATTAATTAATTTGTCTTCCGAGATTTACTGCATGATGGATAGCGTCTTGGACGTTGAGGAAGGGATCCAAATGACGCAAACACCGGTGTTCCATCGTATACGTGTTATTTTTTATTTTCGTCAACTTTAAGGGAGCATTCAACAAGTCAAATGAAGTTATTTTTTCCAAGACACTAGTAGCCTAACTGTTTAAAAGACAATCAAAAATTAAGATAAGACATAAAGATAACAAGAAATGACAAAAAGAAACCTGCCCTTCGGAAGAAAATTAATTCGCGCTGTGCCCGCGCGGGAACTACACCCAAGCCTGAAGACTGAATTCTGAGCTGAGGCCTGTACCCAGCAGTGAGGTACATAGGCCGAGTTGTTGTATAAATAATTTGCGAGTGTCTCATTCCGTGTGGTTATTCCAGGAGCCGTCATCGAGCTCGTCCTCGCGGCACGGTGAGCGCTCGCACCACGTCAAGTCGCACTCACGCGACCTTGGCAGCAGCCCGCTGGCCCGCGACCTCGGTAGCAGCCCGCTCGCGGTCACCCCTGGCGTCCCCCGAGAGTAAGTCATACCACGCTGTAACAACATGTACACAAGTACAGGAGCCGGCGTCGAGCTCGTCTTCGCGGTACGGCGAGCGTATGCACCACGTCAAGTCGCACTCACGCGGCCTCGGTACAGTCACCAGCACCAATATCTGACACAACAAGCGTGCATAAATATCTGATACGACTCAATTTTAAGGCCGGAAGGACGTGTCAGATATTTTTGCACGCTCCGCTGTGGCAGATATTAATGCTGGTGACTGTACCAACCCGCTCGCGGTCACCCCTGGCGTCCTCCGAGAGTAAGTCACAACACACTATAACAACAACAAAAACAACCACATGTAAAATCACCTGCACTAATATCTGCCACAGCACAGCGTGCAAAATTATCTGACACGTCCTACCAGCCCTATAAATAGAATCGTACCAGATTTGTGAACGCTTTGTTGTGTTAGATATTAGTGCTGGTGTGGTGACTGTACAGAAGCTCAACTCCCTTAAAATAAACAACGTTTAGGCTTAAGAATCGTACCGACTTGATGCATCTCTGTCTACCGCATAAAGCCGTCCGCTCCTTACTAACTAATTAACGTCTGCTATTTTTTTCTGGACGCCACTGTTACCTCAAAATGGTCAAAGCTCACAAGGCGGTGTTATCTCCCCCGCTAAGAACCGAGAACCTATCCACTAGCTAGGCTATCCGGCACACACCCATGAAAAAACATCTTCCGAAAACACCGAAACTGTCGGACAGTTCCTAACTTATAATCAATAATAAAGTTTTATTTTTGTAGTTTTATAAACCATGTCGCACGAGAGCTTAAGCAACATTATCTTAATCCTCGTTTTCACTATTTCCAGCTTAGAAGACTCGCCGCAGAAGAAGATCCTGTCCGGCCTTATAGCCCCCGGCGAGTATGCCAGCGCGGTGTACAGTCCCAACGTGTCTTACGCGATGTCCTCTGCGGACGAGTACGGCTCGCCCGCTTATAGAGGTCAGTTGTAACCATAGCTGCTATACCTTGACATTCTTAAGTGACACTCGTTGGAACCCTGTCCTGTAGGGAGCTTTTACTGTTCTTACCAAGTTCTTTGTGCGGCAAATGCTGACTGTCACAGGGTTGCGAGTGTCCAAGCTTTTCAAGTTATAATAATCCCTCATCTCCCAACTATTGTATATACAAATCAGGTCACTTACGTAACCAGGGATCGACTTAATAAAGGACGAGCTGCTGTAAACAGCATATTAGTGTGATAAGACAGAGGCCATTGGAAGCCTTATCTAAAAATATTCAGAAGTAAAGGAATCATTGCCGTCGCCATAAGCATAAGGCGTCAGCGGTAAAGGACAGGATATTAAGAATATAAGTAATAGAAATGTTATCGCTGGTATTAATTACATTTGTCGAAGTTAATTATATGTCCGCCAAATTTAAAGTCTCTGGCTCCAGTGGTTTAGGCTGTGGGCTATCTGTCAGTTACTCTTTTATAGGTATAGAGAATAATGCTTGACTGATGACGTAAATTTTACGATGATAGTTTTGTGGTCCAATGGTTGACTGTACGGTCAAGTGCAACAATTTTATCGGCCATTCTCATTTTATTGTGCACCAATGTGCACCTGTCTAATTACCGTACCACTTTTTTACCGCACTAGTGACACGGTAATTAGACTTGAGTGCACAGATAAATGTAAATAATAGAAATAAAATAGAAATAGAAAACGTTTATTCGCATTTCGCAAATTACGTAAACACAAAATAAACAAGTATAAAGTAAATATATATGAAAGTATTTGCGAAATACGTAACGCGAAACTAGAGTCCAATTGTCCTTTTATAGATGTGCACTCAGTTGCAGTGTCGTGTCGCTTTTGCATGACAAAATGACTCTTTACGTACCATAGCCAAATAAGTGCACGATAAAATATTATGAATGCCGTTATCAAGTTTATCATCATCATCATCAGCCTATATATGTCCCACTGCTCAAAATAAATATCACAAACATATTACCACAAACAGTGCGGATTGTCAACTTCATACACACCATTGAATTAAAAAGCAGGTTTCTGAATTTCACTACTTGCCTACACCGAAAACTCTTTATTGTACCATCAGCCAAATAAGTGGTCTATCATTTTTTAACAATATTTATGACATGCAAACGATTATCAACTTTAGGGTGGTAGACCACATATTTGGCTGATGGTACACCGCAACAGTAAGCAATACAGAAAATAGCTACACATATACTACTACTATCACTAGATACCTAGTTACTTACTTTACTATTTTCTATCGTTAAAAAACTGATCCAACCGAACCTCCACTTCTAAAACCTGGATCATAACCACCGATTTAACATTTATTTACAACATCTGCAGAACATCTGATCACGTGCCGATTGCATTTTTTTTTCGATTCAGCTGCCAGACCAGTTTTATACAGTACAATAAACAAGTGCTCGTCTCCGTTATTTATTGACAGACGTCACTGTGACGTTGACTTGGCAAACTGCGGCGTTGCGTCTGCGCTTGTGCACTATAAAACCGTATGTTCTTCACATGGTTGCCAACTGTTTACTTTTTTGTCGTACAGTTGCCATCAGATATTTCGGAGCGGCCAAAATGATCAAAAATATCGAAACATGAACTCTAATTCTTTAATAGTAGAGTGAGACCACCCTGACCGCTCTGAAATATCTGATGGCGACTGTACCACGTACAATAAATAAGACAGCAAATCTCGTTTTTGTACCAGGAGCATCATACGGTTGGCAACCCTGGTTGTTCATTTGTAATTTAGTTTCACTCGCAAATACACTGATCGTGTGCAGCCACTAGGCACCAGTTCAGATGGGCATTATTCAAATAAGTATTCGAATAAACAGTATAAGTTACAATTTTTTTAAACGCGGATAAATTATTTCACGAATAAATCATTCTTTATTTGAAAGTGGTTGTTATATATTTTTTCTTTAATTTAAGCTTTTTGGTTATTCCATACAAATAAACAACACGAATAATATTTTATCTACACACAAGATCATGAATTATCATGTCATGCTTATTCTTATTCGTCGAGCACACACACACTCAAACTTTAGAGAAGATAGATTGAATGATTAAAAAGTTAAAATCTTGGCCTATATACATCCCACTGCAAGACACATACATCCTCGCAAAATGAGAGAGCTTGGGCAGTTGTTCGCACACGTGCCGAGTGCGGATTGGAATTAATTAACAGTTATTTTTCAAATTTCAGGACAGGACGGCGACTATCTAAATCATGGTAATTATGTTTTGTTTTTGCTTATAGTATAAAGCCTAGAAAGGCGCCGCCGCTGCTTCACTAGATAAAATCTGCCAAATGGTCGCTAAGACCGGCAAGAAAAATTGTACAAGATGCAATAAATAATTTATTTATAATTAACAACGCTCCCTGGCTTCGCACGAGTCCAAGTTTAAAACAAAAGAGTCACATTTTTAATTTAAATATTACTTTATATTATTTATTATACACGTGAAGCCGGAGCGCATTGTTAGTTACGTTATAATTTATAGATAAACCTTCCGTTTAAAAAATATGTAACTGATAGTGAAAACAACATTGAAATCCGCTGCACAGTTCAAAAGATCTAAACGTTTATACACACAGACAGACGGCGGGAAGTGACTTTATTTTATACTAGTTATTGCCCGCGGCTTCGTCCTCGTTCCAGTTTTTTCATTTATTTAGTTTAACATAAACCTTTGTCCAACAATATCGAACACAACAAAAAAAAAACCAATTCGGTGTTCTCATTCAGATAGGAGATTCATTTTTATTTATATAGATTATGTAAAGCAGATACTGTCCATTTACAGCGATTTACCGGACTATATGTTTAAATTAACGTCCGTCGCTAAACAGTATTTATAAATGCCAACGAGAAGAGTTCAGCTGAGCATTCATAATTTTCCTGATTCATTATATTTTTATGTCGCCCTCAGCATAACTCGTTAGTTAGTATTACTTAAACCGTGACCTTGTCTAGACGTATTTCAAGCGAGACTTAAATGCACTTTGGACTGACAAGTTAAAAATATAGTGACAGTGTAGGTACATAGTGTATATTTGGTGAAACATTCAGAAGATTACCTTGATGTAAAACGATGTCGGACCGATAATTTCACCGATAAACCCGATATTTTGAGAACTGTCTGGAATGATTTTACTTCAATGATTCCTGGACTACTCGGAAGAATTTACAGTAACTATGATAGTATTAATGATATAATTTCTATATATTTTCTTAAACACTAGTTATAGTACTCGCAACTTTGTCTCTGTCTCGCAAAAAATTGTTATTCGCTGAATTAAACATAGCCTGTGTTAATCTGGAATAAATGGAATGGAATAAAATGAAGATAGTTCCAAAGATATCCTGTGAGTGTAAAGACAAACAAAGTTTCTTTTATTAAATTACTGTTTTGCCCGCGATTGCGAATGACGTGTAGAAGTGCCCATTGCGGCCTATTTACTGAATAAATGATTTGAATTTGAATTTGATTTCGTCTCCGAAAAATTCGTTTATCGCTATGTAAGAACTATACAATTTACCGGAATAAAAAGTTCATTACATGTTAATCTAGGTTATAAACTGTCTGTGTGCCAAATTTCAAACCTTTTATTGCGTGATGAGATGGAGGACAATTATCCAAACTTTATAATATTAAAAGGATAATAGGATTAAATATAAACACTATTTGTATGATTTCTTACACTTTTAATAAAGATTTCTATATCTATATCTGTGGATTATTTTAACGTTTAGTAAAGTATTCGCGTACAATTTAATTTCAGTGTATTCGCCGAGAAACGCGGCATTTGACATTCACAGAACCAGTTTTAATCGAGCTGTATTGATTTTGCATAAAGAAATTAAATTGGAAATATACGATCTGGTTTTATATAGTGAATAAACTATTATACAAACAGTACGTGTCGTGAGAATTGTACAAACAAATTGTAACGCACATGTTTTAATTCAACTGTATTTGTTTGTAAAAAATACAGTGAACTTTGTCATGTTATTTATTGTGGGATTGTTACACTATAGTTTGACTTGCTGGCAGTGAAATCTTGCATGACTTTACTCCCAGTGGTTTGATCATGTGTATGGGAATTAGATGGTAATGCAAAAATAACCTACCTAAAAGGTTATGTTAGCAAAAAAGGTACGAATAAAATTAACCAAATTAGTAGTGTCTTTCTTCTAGCCCCAAAACTACATACATCAATCATATCGTTCACTCGTAGAACGTAGGTTTCACATTAATTTGCCGACCCTCCACTAGATTAACCATTTAACAAAGTTTTTAAGATAACCCTATTTTATTATTTTACTTACATCTATGTTGAATGAACAAGCCCCAACAAAACGTCTGCTCACTTTTTCTGGCTCAACACCAACTTATTTGGAGCAACAACAAAAGCATGTTTCCTTTTCTTTCAGACGAAGATGGCGGTTGCAACACGACCTCATCGAAGGCGTTGGCGGCCATCGCGCATCTCAACAGCAAGGTCGAACGGACCAAGGAACTGATACGACTAGAACAGACTATAAGAGACGGTGAGTCCTTCACGGTGTGCACACATGGAGTAGTAGCTGTAGTCGCGTTATAGTCGCCTGCATTAATTAATATTTGACACGTCGTACACAGGTCCTGGAAATAGAGCTGTCGCAGATATTTATGCACGATTTGTTGTGTCAAATGTTGGTGCTGGTGACGTACAAAAAGTGTCTTAAAATGAATTGGAATTATTTCAGCAGGCGCTTGGGTTAGTTTTACTGGGACACCCTGTAAATGTTTTTTTTTTATCGTAGTTGAATAATTTTTCCGAACACAGACTGATTAAAGTGTACCGCGTCAAAGGCGGGACTACATTATGAATCGAAAAGCCTTTACAGGGGTGTTAATCAAAGTAACACAATCATCATCATCAGCCGGAAGACGTCCAATTTTCTAGGTCTCGGTTCCATAAAAGTCATTTAAATTTGAACTGGATCTGACTAAACAATTTTTTTCAATGAAGTAAAAGTAATTACTTTGTTCGCCCGCGACCTTATGATAGCCACGTCTATGTAATTAATGTGTGTTCATGCGACTCATCTATCTCTAAGAACACACACATACCCACACTACACTGACGCGTTTCGAACTCAATCAGAGTTCATCCTCAGAGCACCACAGCCGTTCATAACGCTACCAGATGTTCGACTGTGAACATCAGACTAATATTTGGAAATGGGCCTCCGTAAAGTAACGCCTGATTTAATAAAATTATTTTTTTCAACAGACAATGTAAACGAATACCTGAAGTTGGCGGCGAATGCGGACAAGCAGCAGCTTCAAAGAATCAAAGCCGTATTCGAGAAGAAGAACCAGAAAAGTGCATTGTGCATCGCACAGCTGCAGAAGAAACTGGAAGGATACAACAAACGCATCAAGAACTGGGAGGTATGTGCAGTCAGTAGTTCAACCGTGAGCAATAGACATGTAGAAAATACACTCGCATTGTTCTAATAGTACATTTGAAGTAAAAACTATCCTTAAAATAACTTAACTATTGTACAATTTGCCCAAGTCTTGTCCCTGAGGAAGATACACTTTAATTGCAAAATACATGTGGAAAATAATTTTATATAAACGATTTTTAATGAACATAGCTAAGAAACACTGCAGGGAAAGTCGCTTTCACGTAACAGGAATCGCATCCAAATCGGTCCATACGATGCCACAGACAGACAGATAGACACTGGCGTCCAACTTATAATTACACCCCTCTATTTGCGTTGGGGGTTCAAAAAGAAGAATCTATGCAATCCGAGCCGACTTGTAGAAAAGTGCACGATATAAGGTACCTTTACGATGACATCTAGAAAAAAAAAACACGGTCTTCTACATATTTTTTTATAACGTAATAGCTTATGCCCACAGTTGTATCCCGCATCGGCACTCATTATCCCGTGAGAACTGTAAAATTTTCCGGGATAAAAAGTACTGTTACTAGTCCATGTGTTGATGCAGGTTATAAAACTATCTTTGTGCCAAATTTCTTTCAAATATGTATAAAGATTTTAGCGTAAAAGTATAACATTCCGAGTTATTGCACTCACAGATTTTGCATTTTTTAAATTAGAAGTTGTATAGTGCATATTAGTAACTTTAAGATGACATCTCAAAAACGGCTAAACCGCTTTGTATCAAACAAGATAAGTTACCACTAACTTTGAATGCTACGATGCCACAGTCATTGAAAGAAAGAAAGAGATTTATTTTGGCTCCATAAGTACAGTCACCAGCACCAATATCTGACACAACAAGCGTGCATAAATATCTGATACGGCTCTATTTCTAGGGCCGGAAGGACGTGTCAGATATTTATGCACGCTCCACTGTGGCAGATATTAATGCAGGTGACTGTACCAACACCTCACAATAATAAAATAGATAAGACTAAAACTAGCACTAAAACTAAGTTACTTGGTGACACGACAGGATACCAAAAATTGGTGTCAAACACTCCACTTTTACGTAACGTTTCTCACAATAAACAGGACAGCTACTACGAAATTCGAAAATCAAACTTCCTATCGTTCCGTCCCTCTCACTCTCGTAAATAAAAAGCGTCAGCGGGACGGCAAGATACGAAGTTCGAATTGTGCACTTCGTTGTATAGGGCCTATTTTATACGTGTCTACTGTTCATGGTGCGACGGCGGCGGGTGCGCAGGCGCTGCCACGTCACCTGATCAGGTCATAATGTTGCAGCAGCACGGGACCAGCGGGCAGGCGCACCGGCAGCCGAGAGCTGTGCTGCAGGGGCTCAAGTGAGTTTCTTTTTAATTGATTCATTGGAAAAAGGTAAAGGAGTGTGAGCTATACAGCTAAACTGTACTAAAATTCAATTCAAATAAATATCGCGCGGCTGTTGACACCGGTTCGGCAAAAGCTTGTATTGTAAATAAAATTTTCATCATTTTTTTTTTAACTATGTAGAGCTATGTAGTTCAGGAAATATAAAGGCTGACCAGGAATATAAAAAACCTGACGCGAGGGCAGTTTTTCTACTTTTTATATTGCAACATTCTTTACACTTACTATACGATACCTACCTGTCATATTGACAACGGTGTCGGTGATGTTATTTAAAGGAATATTTCCTAATCCCTCAGACTTTTTCTATGACAAATACTTTTATACATTGTGAATTATTTTCCTTCCAAGGCTATGGATAATCTTCGGCATTTTAACGCACAAAATAACACTTTAAAATATCACGCGCAAACAACGTTAAACTTTGACTGCAATAGACAGATGACATTTGAATTTAGTGTTACCAGTGCAAGAAATTAGTTCTATTGGCTTTCCGCAATATGGCGAGGTTTTTTATAATTCTGGTCAGCCTTTTACTTAGTGAAAGTTACAGATGGTCAATTCATATTTCCTGGACTATACTGTTTATTTCTTTATCTTCTCTGACAGGAACGTGGGCGGGAACATCCGCGACGGCATCCAGGGGCTCGGTGGCAGCGTGATGGCCGCGCCGCGCGAGTTCGCGCATCTCTTCTCTCGCTCCAATCGCTTCGGCTCCGCGGACAACATCTCGCAGCTCGCCGGTCTGTATTCCGAGTCTACTAGCTCCTGGGGGGATACTGCGAATTCGAAAATCGAAGTTCGTATCGTGCCGTCCCTCTTACTCTCTTAATAATTGAAGCGTTAGAGTGACGGCAAGATGCAAAGTTCGAATTTTGCACTTCGTGGTACAGGGCCTGCTTATCGCGTATGTTTGCTTGACATGTGAAAGATATTAACAATTTGAATATGAGATTACACGAAAATTAATGAATTGTATCGAATTTACGAGACTGGCCATAAAAGCCAATTGAAATCTTGTGGAAGTTGGTTAAAAGAGTGATTAAGTTTGCACCCAACTATACTCTCAGACAGGACCCTGAAGGTTCCCTATACGGCAATAATTCTTTTTTTTCGAAATTTACCCCTGACAAAGAAGAATATGCATGGTATAGGTAGTGCCATCAGAGTTGTGGTCATGCACACAAGAACATGTCATGTAATGACAGCGAGATTTTGACATTCACTGATTCATTTATTCTTCTTTTTATGCAACCTGCAGTTCTTCATGTAGCTGTGGGTGTAATCATTCACTTCAATTCTCGTGGCACTACCTATACACAGATGTTCTCTTAAGCCGAGTTTAGACTTGCAAGAAAAATCGTGCAAGTTACATTACATTGCGAGGCCGTAAAGCCAACGAGTTTGTAGTGGTCAATCGAGCGCCGCAATGTAATGCAACTTGCATGATTTTTCTTGCAAGTCTAAACTCGGCTTTAGTCATCGACATAGTCATGGTTCAGAAAGTTTACGTAGAACAACGCTTAAAAAGGAGAAAACGGTTGAACTTTTTATACAGGATATTGTTGCCTGTGTAATGCTTTTAACAAGCATTGTACTTGAGAAATTTAAATTGGCGTAGTATTTACATATTGCAATTCAATTCAGTATCTATATCAAGGAAAATGTTTTAAAGAGCTCTATGAACTATTATGCATTTAAGAACTTCTTTTCACGTGTCAATAAAATATATGCATATTTTTTACGTATAAATTAAATTTTTTGGTGTTAAATCATGCCATTTTGCTTTTGAATGTCTGTACTTTACTCTACATAGAATAACGATAGGATATATTATATATTTTATTTTATTTATAACATATTGTATGTATTTCTGTCACAGAAAACACGGGTCCTTGTAAGTATCTCGTGTGGTGTAGAACATAATTGAATGCGTCCATGATCATCACATACTATACCTTTACATCTTTACCTCTGGGATGGTGTTATGCAGTAAAGATACAAGATATTTTTATTCTTTGTTTCTCCTGTACAAATATATTTTAGCAATAATTGAATTGCATGTATATTGCGATTTTATTTCTTAAATATACAGGATATCTTTAAATTTTGGGAATATCTCAGCAGGTTATTGGGTTTTTTGATTGAAAACCACTGTGTAGGTTTTTCATTGGTATTTTTTTATTCAAAGTGTAGTCACGCCTTTGATGCAGTAGTCACCTACATTGATATCTGCTGCAGCGGAGCTTAAAAATAGATGACACGTCCTTCCGGCCCTAGAAATACAGTCGTATCAGATATTTATGCACGTTTTGTTGTGTCATATGTCAGTGCTGGTGACAGTGATGATTGTACACTTTGAACGTCGTTGTATGGAAACATTAGTCACCCACAATTTATAAAATCCTTAAATTCATGTAAATTGTTTGTAATTGTTGTTTTTTAATTATTTTCAAGATTTTTTAAACGTAGTTTTCAGTCAAACTAAACCAACCGTCTGTTGAAATAATCCGCAATAGTTTAAAGAAACCTTGTTTAACTAACACATTCATCTTTTGCATAACACTGTCAATAAACCAAAAACCTTTAGAAGAGTGGAACTGTAATGAACACTTACCTGTACCACCACGCATGAAATCCTGATAATTTATGTAAAAGATATCTGAAGTTTTATTCGAATAAACAGACGGCAGCACCGATATCTGCCACATAAAATACCAGTGACTTATGAGAGAACAGTGCGACAGTCCCTTATTCTTCCTGTACATTACACCTCTCATTCATAACACTATAACTACTCGTTCATCACATCACTAAAACTGATTTACTTATATTGTAATTTTGGTATAGAAACAATTTTCATATTAATCGCACGTTATTTTGACTTTAGTATCGTTAGTTGATTATTATGAAATTAAACCATTGAGGCACATAGTAGTAGTACAAAGTATTTTTCATTTCTCATCATGACATGCAATTCATTTTTATGCTCTAGAGCATAAAGTAAAATCTTCGTCTAAGACCAAGGTAATCAGGTTTCAACGGCCACCAACAAAAAAGTTTCTATATATTTTTTTAATAATTTTTATTTTATGTAAAACCAAAAATCAATTAAATCAATCAAATTTAAATAAATAAAACTAAAAATTTGTAAATGCAATGCAAGCAATGCATGAAAAATAAAAGGTACCTAGTAAGTGAACAATTTCCTCTCAATCGAAGTGAAAAGCAGAGTGTAAAACTCGAGTATTTAGCCCATTTTCCCCTCGACGTGTCTATCCACCCTCGTAGTGCCGGCTCGGGTGGCTATATGAACGCCTCTGGTAAAATGGCTCGTTTTACGCTCTTGTTGTACAATCTACTATTTTGTAATGTATATGTATAAATGTATTTAAGTACCTATTGATATTAATTTTAGTTTTGTAGTGTTCATGGACGGTTTACTAACTCAACTAACTGGTACATGATTAATAGTTTAAGGTTAAGCTTAGTTTCTTACTTTTTTATGAATTATTCTTTTTCTGATGTATTACTCGTATAGGTACTCGAGTGTAGGGGTCAATCATGGGTCCGTTTTATGTAAAAAGAATGTCATGACATTAGTAGGACTTCTAGCAAAAGTTAGACAACTTTCTAAAAAACTGGCGAAGTAGAAAGTGAACTCCCGCACGAATACCAAAAAACCAATTTCTTGAACGGGGAATCGGGGAATCTTTATATACTCAGCGGCACAAAATTTGGCCCACTCTATATACAATATTACCTGTTACTGCTTACAATTGAAGGCCAGATTTTTGCCGCTCAGTATATTATGCAATTAAAAACAAAGTTAACACTTCGAAGTAGTTGTTTATCAAGATTGGAGTTTTAAAACGAATGTAAAAATATTAATTTTCAACTAAACACAGCCGTGGTGGCCTAGTGGTTTAAGCCATTCTGAGAGGAGACCTGTGCCCAGCAGTGGGACTTATATAGGCTGGGATGATGGTCTAAAGCTGAGTTTAGACTTGCCAGAAAAATCGTGCAAGTTGCATTACATTGCGGCGCTCGATTGAACACTACAAATTCGTTGGCTTTACGTCCTCGCAAAGTAATTCAACTTGCACGATTTCTCTTGCAAGTCTAAACTCGACTTAAACACTGATATAACAAGTTGAGAGTAACTGGTTATTGACGTCTCATTGAGAATATGTATTGTGTTAACAAATACAACTTTGGTTTTCTCAGCGGTGATGTATTTAAATATCCAGTTTTGTTTATCTTTTCTACTGACGGTGATTGTGTGTCAGACAGTTTTCAAGTACGAAACATATATGTGTCAATTTCAATATTTCTATGTCTTACTCCGAATTTTAAGGGTTTGTTTTTACATCAAACATTTTGATTTTTGTGGTGCTATTTTTTTATTGAGACTAATTTAATGTACGTTATAAAAGAAACGTATAAAATAATGTACATACATGCAACTCTGCAAAATTAAATGTGGATGTAACTCTGTCTGTTCGTTGACTCTTTACGCCTAAACCACTGAAGCGATTTAAATTAAAATTGTGATAGTTTTCTTTTTAAACTCGAATACTTTAGCTAATATTTGCATTCTAACCCTTAATGTTTTGTAAACGGATCCCTAAATCGAAAAATCATCTTGGAAAACTCAAAATATTTTTGAAAGATCTATCCAACGATACCTCACACTATAGGTATAGACGAGAAGAAAATGATTAAAAAAAAATGAAAAAAATATTCGAGACAAAATATCAAAATACAAAAAGAAAAACTATGAGTTACAAGTAGAACCATGTTGAGTGCCCGAAATGGTCCCGCCTTAGCATAAATGCACTCCTCTGATGGAGTCAGCACTGGGTGGTGGCCTGGTGGAATCATCTCCACATTACGTAGTTGTCCGCGTGCTTAATAATATATCCGTGCAAAATTACAGCTTCCTAGCACTACCAGACTCTTAACAAAGCCGCGGACAGATGGACGGACAGACATAAAAAATTCAAAACGACGATACGATATTTTTCGCATAGTAAGTATTGATAAATATGGAAATATTTACTACTCGGATTCAAAGCAAACACATTATATTCACACGCGTCTAACAACAGTAAATAGATAGGCATTATTATAGATAAAGACACATTATCTCAGAGTCACGATGATTGACGTTGTGTTCCTGCAACAGAACTAGCACAGACGAGAGCGAACTCGTATTGCAAAATATTACTGTGTAGTGCGATGTTTACGAGACGATTTCGTGTAAATTAAAAGTTTAGGCGACATGCTGTTTAACAAATGCAGGAAGTGTAGGAAGAAACGTAAATATGTTTTGTTTTAATGTTTGTGTTTTTTATATGGTTTTATGAATGTTCTGAGAGGAGATAAATACGCCAGTGATATGCACCGATGATTTCACTCCGTGACAAATTGTTACGCTACGTATATTTGTAATAAATAATCTTGGTGATAAATGTTCAGTTTATAGTACGTATGTTGTTAAATGGTATTGTTTTAATTTAAAAATATTCTTGAGCGCACAGAAATCGGTAGAGAGAAGAAAAAAAACACTATGTTCTTGCTTTATCTTGATTATCAAACTTTTTATCTGAAACTACAAAATAAACAAAATTCTATAAATACATGTCATAAATAAGCAATCTTTACTTAATTACTAGTACTAATATTGAAATGCGAAAGTTACTTTTGTCTGTCTTTATGTCTGTTACATTTTCACATTTAAATCTAAAAAAAGCTCCTTTCTGTACACTAAGCTTTCCTTGCTATTTATTCTACAATTGCCGCACTAAAAAGCCATACAGAACAATATCATTACTATCGCCCGCATACCATTATTCTTATTGAAAGAAACTTACTAATTAACGTACCATGTGACGTATATGACCGTCCATTTTACTTCATGGCCAGCACTTGTAACCGCTCTTGTCCCACGTATAAGAAATCACTGTACGCGCGAGTGGGATGACCAGCATTTTTCTCCTCACGCTTGGCTAATGGTAATGGTAGAGAGGCTGTCATAATTGGATCGTGTTATGCAGAAATGAATCGTGTTATAATGTGAAAAGCCTATGTTGTTTTTGTTTTAGCTGAATTATTTTTGTAAACGTCTATTGTTTTTCTTTTTATGCTTTTTTTTTGCTTGGTAAGTAAGAAACGGTCTTGGAAATAATTATGAACGACGTGTAAATGTTGTTTAACATGTTAAAATATTTTTTTTGACGACGTGACATATTTCTGCATTAATCGGTCCAAATGTTTGGTTATTGCGCCTCGTGGTATTTTTTGTTTGTTCTTAAATAAATGTGATTCGTAACAGTAAACCATCACCAGCTAATATTTATTATGAACTAGCTGTTGCCCGCGGCTTTGCCCCGTTGTATTTTTCCTGTATTTTCTTCCATAAAAACCTTCTTCTGACAGTAACGAACACAACAAAAAAAGAATTAGCGAAATCGATCCAGCAGTTCCCGAGTTTTGCGCTTAGCAACACATTTTACGATTCATTTTATATATATACTAGCTGTTGCCCGCGGCTTCGCCCCCGTTTTATTTTTTCTGTATTTTCTTCCATAAAAACCTTCTCCTGGTAGTAACGAACACAAGAAAAAAAGAATTAGCGAAATCGGACCAGTCGTTCCCGAGTTTTGCGCTTAGCAACACATTTTACTATTCATTTTTATTTATATAGATAGAAGATATAGAAGAGAAGATATACAGTCAGCAGCCGAAGTGGGTGAGCGGTTGTGGCGGTCAAAATGATCTAAACACTCTTCTTACCTTGGCAGTAAAGTCGTGTGTAGATCATTCTCAGCACCGTAACCGCTCATTTACTTCTGCTGCTGACTGTACATTGTGTTAATTATATAACTGAAAACCTGAAAGTAGTTTGTTAAGAATAAAGCGTAGAATCTCCTATCCCTGATCAACTGATCATATATACTTATATACAACACCTACACAGACTATGCGAGGTTTCAGTAAAGCGCGCTAAAGGCGGTGCGAGAAATATACGAGTTGGTTATCGATAGTTTTCTACTTAATAATTCAAAGCCTACATTTTAAAGAAACCCGCGTGATATTTCTCGGACCACCTGAATGAAATTTGAGAGAGCCATCGACATTATTTCGCTTTACACCACAATTCTGCCCTCTTCAATTGGCAGTATCCCATTTTTAGACATTTCGAGTAAACAGAGGAATTGTGTAAATTAATTTCGCGTAGCCTTAAGGAAGTTTTATTGTTCTTAGGGGTTGATCATGTTGTAGACAAGATACGGCCAATTTAATTTGCTTAGTTCTTCTGATAGATAATGTTTCAAGCTACGTAATGGTATAAATAACTCAAAAGTATTTTTTTGAGATACTGTCAATTGCCTTATGAGGGCAGAATTTGTGTCATTCGCTTTGTATTTATGCAATCATTTCAAGCGTCCTGTTACTATTGCTTCATCGTGTTGTCTCTTTCTTGCACGCCAGCCCCACCACACGCGGAACTGAGAGGTAAATAAACGCAACGCTGCACTTTCAAAGACTACGTTTATAGTAAAACTGTAGAGTTGTTTACTTTATGTTTGGAAAGTTTCTGTACAAGGACCTTATTGGTGGTACCTATGGTACAAAAGCCAGAAGATACTGTATATAACTTGTATTAATATCGACATTGGTGTTAATTTTGTCATTCATCTTCCATGATAATATTTTACCATAAATAAATAAAAGCATGTAAAATGCCCTGTATCACTATTTTCAATTGGTACTTTCCATGCTTTGGCTCTGTCACACTTACTAAACATGCCATATGTATTTTTTTTTTCAAATTGCTCTTGTTTTCAATTTAAGCTTGGGGCTTTGCATATTTTCCGAACTTATCCTCGCAAAACTATTACTTCTTAAGGTATCAACATTCATTCTAATATTATTTAAAAAAAAAGTGTTTAAAAGCAGCATAATATATACATAATTCATTTAAAATAAAGAAACAAATTCAAGCTGAAATATTCAAACAAAATATAGACCTTTTCCTATTTGAAATAAGTTAGCACAGAATTTTATTCCGTTATATCCTGAAA
The DNA here is from genome assembly GCF_025370935.1 of Choristoneura fumiferana. Taxonomy (NCBI): domain Eukaryota; kingdom Metazoa; phylum Arthropoda; class Insecta; order Lepidoptera; family Tortricidae; genus Choristoneura; species Choristoneura fumiferana. Next base: position 6,019,119 of record NC_133490.1, on the reverse strand, counting down.
AATCATAATCAATATTGTATTTAAATATGAACGATCATTGGACTTTAAATTACATTAACCTTTCGTATGCAGAAAAATAAATAGTATCTATCAAATAATACTAACTTTAAAGAGAAACATAGAAATAAAAAAAAACTACACTTAAGTTTTGCAATGACCCCTGTGATCGTATAACCCCGGTATTGAGTGTATTTACAACGCGCAGCGAACGCGTCGTCTGAAGGCTCGCGCGCGTCAGAGGCGGGCGAGGCGGCGCCGCGCGGGTCCACGCTGCCGCGCGCCGCGACCTCGCCGGCTCCCAAGTTCTCTCCCGACGCGTCACCTAGCTCCAGCGTTACCAGCGAAGGCGCTGTGTAAGTACTAACACTAACTAAATACAAATGTTGCTGCAACGTGCTGACCTTGTGACAAGGTTTGCGCGCGGCAGAAGTCAGGTTTGCTACGTCGCTGACTCCGAAATTCTCTCTTAAATCAGTGAGGTGCCGTGTAAGTACCAACTGATACAGATGTTTCTACTACAACGCGTCTTCAATTATTTGCGCGCGTTAAAAGCCGGCATACAACGCTAGTTCTAAAGTTCTCTCCCGATGCGTCACGTAGCTCGAGTGTCACTAGCGAAGGGGCCGTGTAAGTTGTAATGTAAGTAAATATTAACTAAATATATATGTTGCTGCTACAGCACGTTGTGATGGAGGCGGGAACGTGACGTTGTTGACTGCGAACTTTTCTCCCGACGCGTCACCTAGCTTGAGCATCACCAGCCAAATCGCCTTGTTACAAAAAAGTAATACAGTTGTTCCTGTTAGGCTGCTACAGCACGTGTTTAGATAGCTTGCGCGCGCCGTGAATTACCAACACAGTTGTTACTACTATGAAATCGCTGCATAGCGTAATTAGAACGGCGCCTAAAGAATGCGGATGAAAATTATGATTATTGGCAGGTACCCAACGCAGCCGGGGTCCAATAACATCTCGGAGGCAACGTTCTCGATCAAGCCGATACTGAACGAGTTGCGGGAGCGACGCGAGGATTACGAGCGGCTGGCGGAGAAAATAGACGCATTAAAGGTTACTAAATAAATGTCAAAAAAAATTTTTTTTAGACAACTTTTGTCTTTTAGGAGTTGAATTCCAAATAAACCCATCCTTAGTACTCGCTTACTTGGTGGAAGAAAGCTCAGTGCAAAATTAAAATCTCCTAACCCTAATTTGCGCTGTGCGTTGATATATTAGTCAGTCTTTCAGCATCTTTCACACTTAATAATAAGTGTTTGTGTTACAGAATTTATCACAAGAAGTGTCGTTTCTATCAGCCGCGCTACAAGAGGAGCGGTTCAAGACAGAACGTCTCGAGGAACAAGTCAACGACCTCACGGAACTGCATCAAAACGAGGTGACGTCCATTATTTTACTCTGTTTATGTTGTGTTTTACCTCCTTCGAGGAGGTCAATTAAATGAGGAAGCAGTGGCGGATTATTAGTGGGGCGACAGGGGCGGCTAGCCCCAGGCCTCCAGCCGGGGGCCTCCAAATGTCCGCAAGTTCTCATGTTAAAGTTCTGATGATTCCTGAGCATGTTAAATCTTTATGTGCGTGCGACAGCTAAATTAGCAATGTACTGTGACATCGTGATTTGTATAGTGCGAACTTAAACTCCGGCATCACTTTCTAGACTATAAACAGTGTACATGTATCAATAGGTAGTAGATTAACGTTTTTTTTCTTCAGGTGGAAAATTTGAAGCAAGCTTTGACGGATGTGGAAGAAAAAGTGCAGTACCAGAGCGAGGAAAGAATACGGGATATCCACGAGGCGCTCGATCTCTGTCAGACAAAAGTGAGTTACAAATTGGATGAATAACCGAAGTAATCATCGGTTCATAATTCTTAACGAATAAACAAGAATTGTACGGCCAAGGATTAAAGTCCTTCATGAGCCACCAAGGAATCATTTCACATCACAGCAAACGTCTTAAATCCTATCAGTGTATATTAGTCAGCCGACTTGACTTATATACCTACTGACGTCCTGACTAACTACTCAAAGAGTCATTGGTCCCTTGCCGGCCTTTTAAGAAAGTGTAAGCCCTCTCGATATTACTGGTGACCTGACTAATATACTCCGTCCTAACAAGTTAGTGTCAACCTGACTAAATTTCGTGTCGTTTTGATTAAATTAGCGCCGTCTTGACTAAGTTACCAAACTTAGTCAAGAGGGCAGTAACTTTCTAACTGTTAGTAGCCATTGCAGCTGACTAAGCTAGTGCCGTAGCACAATGAGACGCTTCAGTGTTGGGCTTACGTGTTAACAGATAAGCAAGCTGGAGCAGTGGATGGCGGGCGGCGTCGGGGGCGGCGGCGCGGGCGGCGGCGAGGCGGTGGCGGGGCTGCCCCCGCGGCTGCTGCTCGTCAAGCTGCTCAACGTGGCGCTCACGCTGCTGCAGCTGGCGCTGCTGCTGGTGGCTACCGTCGCCGGCATCGCCATGCCCTTCCTGCGCACCAGGTCACCACCACCACATAATCTATACGGCCATTTTAAAAATTAAATTTTACATTTTCTTTCAAAATGTATGTCACTTTTTCATACAAATTTTATGAGTCAGGTTTGTGAGTCTATGATAAAAAGGAAACAAAACTGTATTTTTTTTGGGATATGTTATCTTAAACTATTGTAATCGATTGTGCTCTTGATTCTGAGTAGGAAAAATCATATTTATTCTAAAATCGAAAAAGAGAGGTACGCTTTTTTATGAAAATGACAGCTCGACGCACCGGATAGCCCAGTGAATGGAGAACCTGACTACGAAGCTTGTCCCGGGTTCGATTTGTATGAAAAATACAAATGTTTGTTTGTTTAAATATTTATTGAAGTATGTTTGTTTATCCATTGCCTAGTACCCATCACACAAGCTTTGCTTACTTTGGGACTAGGTCAATTGGTGTCAAGTTTCCCGTGTTATTTATTTGATACTTATCCTAAGGTCCACCAAACCTGCGTAAGTTGACTGACCCAAAAATAATTGAGAACCGAATTTGCGCCGGTCGCCTGCTTTAAAAAACTCCACAAGTCTATCCACACACGTTGCGATCTACCCGCGCAATATTTACTATGCAGTATAACAAGTATGAGAAACTGATCTAACCGCCCTCAATGAGGCTTTTTTGACAAACAAAATATCGCTAGATGGCGTTAGTATCATCTATGGATCTCAGCAAAGTAACGCCTGATTCAAAAATGACATATTTGTTTGCATAGTCGCAGTTACCGTAAGGTCACGTGTGAGAACACAGATATAGATTACACTAGATTACGCAAATGCATCTACTTCGCGTGACCGAACCCCGACCAAACGTCGGGGTTGGCCCCATACAAAGACTGACTGCTAACTGACTAATCATGACTAGTGACTGACATGAGCCCCACGGCGCGGGCGGGCGGCGCATTTGAATCGATTTTGCGCGGACATCGGGTAATTCACATCGCTAATTCGCTCTTGAGACGTCACAGTAGATATAAAAAAGTGTCACGGTTGGTTTTCATACAGATTGAAGTGTTTGCGTTATCTAGTGTAATCTATATCTGTGTGTGAGAATAATAACTGTTTATAGTTCATTGACATGGACCTCCGCAAAGTAATGCCTGATTCAATAAACCTTACCCATCGGTTGCAGGGTGCGAGTTCTAACCACCAGCCTAGCGGTAATGGTGGGGGTGATGGTGCTAAAGCAATGGCCGGAAGTGACGCAGCTCTCAGAACACTTGGTGCGCCGGCTGAAGGAATATCTACTCGACAAACACCATGACAGGTAATGTGGGAGGTTGTTTGTTTCTGTTCAGGGCGTGGAGGCCACACGATTGGTTGATATATTTGTTAGATTAATACCAGAATTGCGTGTAATTGCCAAGTTACATTTATAGTTATAGGGTTTCGTAGCCGAATGGTAAGAAATAGAACGCTATTAATGTCGCTACACTCCGTCCGTTCGGCGTCCGTCTGTCCGTCACAGGGCTGTATGTCAAGAACTATTGCTGAAATTAACAGAAACATATAATTAAAATGAACTAATATTATTAAAAGTTAAGGTGGTTCCGAACCAACCAATATAAAATGACCCCACATTGCATAAATTTTACTTAGAAGCAGGGCTTTGCTAACACTGGATTTAAATAGATACGGCCGTTTATAGCGTATATTTTAACATATACACGAATTCGTACGGAACCCTCGGTGCACGAGTTCGACTCGCACTTGGCCGTTTTTTTTTTAATTTTTATATTAGAACGATTTTGAAATACAAACTGCCTCAAAGTTTCGTTACATTACGCCTTACATTACGACCGAAACGATGAGATATAATAATCACAAAAACTTGAGCAATCGGCGAACATGTGTGTTCAACACAGGTCGATACATAGAAAACTATCATTTTAAGTTTTTTTGTGTTAAGTTCATACATGTTTTGGCGCCTGTTTTATTATATGTATTACTCAGGTCCAAACCCTTACCCTTAGAAAGCTGAAATTTAGCATAGAGCTTCCTTTTATGATGTAAAGGAATATGGAAGAATTTTGTTAAGTTCCCACAGCATAGGAGTTCGCAAAATCACGAAAAAATGGTTCGAAAAGAATGTAAACTAAAATATTAATTTACTCGTAATAAGTAATTCTGGTATTTCTCGAAAGAATTAGTCGATTTTGTGGTTGCCACGCCTTAGCTCTGTTGGATTAGCTGTTATTTTATGATTAACTTGATTATGAGTGAGAAATACGAGAGTTTTAAAAACCATAGGTACTGTTGGATTTTTGTGACGCCGAATGGCCAAGTAACTTTTCAAGATTGCTGCTCATTTTTTCGTTAAAATAACCTAATTGCCAACTTGAGAATAGACCTATGTATTGGTTTCGTCCTAATGTATGTTCCGATTTCTGTAATGGTATAGCTTATTTCTTATTCATAAATATACTTAGGGGCACTAAATTTGGCCCACTGCCCATACAAAATTACCTATTTCTGGATACATTTGAGGGCCAGATTTTTTGCCGCTCCGTGTAGACCTGTGAGAAAAGTATGTTTTATCTGTGTGACATGACATACCAATGTTAAGTTACACAGTAGCTTGCAAAGAGTTTATAAATAATGAGGTAGATAAAAATAATGTAAAACGTTTATCTATATATTTCTTTCTCTACGTTTGTGAATGATAAATGGTCCCGTTTAAAAATCAAGCAAATGATATCGTGATCGCTTTGTCAAAGAGTCTCGGTATCAAATTTTAATGATATCTATGCCTATTTCAGTGTCGAGAAAAATATAATTTAATATGTAATGTATTTATTTTGCTTTATTTTGTATAATTAAATTAAAAATTACAATAATTTATGTTCACAAATAATAGCATCGTATTTACGATAAAGTTTATGTATGTATAATAAATATGTAGTTATAACAAACATAAATCATATCAATAAAATATAATATTAGTTTGTATTATAAACGGACGTAATTGCAATGGATAATTTATTTTAATTTTAAACTTATTTTTATTTTCTTTAATTTTGTTTTTTTTTTACTACAGGTATGAATGCAATGCGTTATGTGGTTAACTGTACTGAAATCGGCGTATTTGGTGATTCTGAAAAAAATATTGCAATTTTGTCTTGTTTAATTTGTGTTGTCAAAATCCCAATATAAATATCAAGCACGGACAAAATTGTACCTGTCGACATTTCTTCATTTTATCTTGAAATTATTCTTGGTTAGTAGTTAGTTACTTCCGGTATGCCTATGATAAAATTCATGAAACACCAATTTGTAATGTATATTATTGTTTATTAAATATCTTTGCCTAACTGAAACCTATCTAAAGTAACATGCAATTTTATTATTCTAGTACATATAAATTTACTTGTAGTAAAACATACATGCGGCTAATTTTTCTGTCGACAGCGAATTTTCGGGCTGTTAGTTCAATTAACATTCAAAAGTTTTGTTTTGTACAGAATCATTGGCTTGCTAATATTTGGCATGTTTCTTTATGAGCGGCATTCTGTTGTGTAACAGTGATATTCATAGTTATATTTTATTTAAGTTGCGCGATGCGTGTATAATAAACTTTTGTTTGTAAACGGGCTGGGCCCGAAAAATTTAGACGTCAAGTGGTTGTTTTGTCCTTGGCGTGATTTGAACCGGTATAGCTGTTATATACCGGTCAGAATATCTGCAGTCTACTGTCAAGGCAGATATGATATGAATGTAGTCGAAATCTCGAATTCGTTAAGCGATATGATCACAATGGAATTTCCTTTATTTAGGTGACGGACATTTTATTTGAAGCTCCCGTCTGCCCGAGACGTTGGTGTTAGTTTTAGTATTTTTTAACAAATTATTTATCGAACAGCCAACTTTTCGGGCAGGCCGGACGGAGAACACTGTAAATACATTTTTTAAATAAAAAAGTGATTGTTTGCCATCACAAAATATAGCTTGTAAAATGTGAATATTTTTTTTACTGAAAGCTTTAGTCGTTTAGACGCGGCGTGTTACTGCTCATCGTGTAATATTTGTAATTTTTTAGCAACAATGAATGTTGTAGTCAATTTTTAATATTATACATGGAAGATACCGTATGTAATGTTAGTAAATTATCCTTCCACTGCGAGCGGTGCGGTCCCTCGTAATATATTCCAGTTTTTTAGAGAATGCATAGATTATTTATTAATATGAATCCTCGAGTGGCTTAATTAAAATATAGTAATAATATAGGGAGGGTGAAGTCATTTCTTGCCACAGTCAGCAAGATATGGAGTTTGTAAGTTGTTCACAAATATCAAAAAATTTGATTCTTATTGCGTGACTCAGACAAATCAACACAAGTCGACTTTACTAGAGATGTATCGGACGGACTGGTATTGGTATCCTTCTTCGATATTGCTCAGTTGACTGCCGTTGCGAGCAGTCCACGTGGAAGAACGTACCGTGCAAAATATTCCGTGTAGAATCCTTATAACTATACTTATTATAATTGCGAAAGTAAATGTCTGTTCACGCTTAAGCCGTTGAACCGATTTAATTAGTATGGCGATAGTTCAAAACCCTTCGAAGGACATAGGATAGTTTTTATCCCGGGAAATTGCATATATTCCGCGGGATAGCGATAAACGAATTCCCTGTAGGCGAAGTTGTGGGGAAAGAGTCGTTTTAAATGTATTAAACTTATTAATGTTTGTTGTACAGTTTGTACCATAGATAAGATACAACGATGCGCATTGAGCGTTTTTTGGAAGAGGCGAAACCATTTTAGCCAATAATAAGGCATTAAGTTTGCGCGGGTAAAATCTTGAGCAGCCATTGGTCAAACGTTCCCGCGCCATTTTATTCGGCGCCGCGTCACACGTCACGGTGTAAAGCCGCATTCACATTTATCTGCCGTGATGTGTTGTGATGCTCTGTCTCTCTCACTCTCTCTCTCTCTATAGCTTTGATGCGACACAACACAAGCCGTCACACCCAACGCACTGCATCAGATAAATGTGAACGCAACCATATATAATGTATGAAACCGATACCGTTCTGATGCGTCACGACACAACACGACAGATAAATGTGAATGCGGCTAAATTGTTTATCTGTCATTTCATTGCATATACCTTGCGGTCTTTATTGCATTGGTGCTTATTCGATTTAGTTAACACTCGTCAGCGCGGACGAAGATTGATGATATAACTTAGATGTTGAAAATAGCCTGAATGGCCTCGAGAAAAGTATGGTACGGCCGTGCCTTTGTTTTTGTTTTGCTCGACTTGGCGGGGGCACTAACGTGCCCCCAGATTCGTGTTCAATCTGTACGATGACGATGAATACCGTGTGAAAGAAGGCTATAGGAGTGTCCAGTATTCTATAGACTGCAGCGTTGACTGTTTATTTACACTAGACTAATTCCCCAGAGGGACCGGACCGCTCGCCGTGTCGAATTCGATAAACTATCTAGAAAAATTATTATTAATCTAAACGATACATTGATATTTTTAAAGCGAATACATTCCAAAATTTCTTACTGAATAGCGAGTATTACCTTTAGCCAACGATAATCTTAAAAAATCTAGATTTTTAGGCTAACCCGCCCAGTTACGGTACGTTTATCAGCGTTGTTGCGATGTACAAAATGTTGAGGTGTCAAAACCGTTAAGTTGTCATTTGTAATTTTGTAAATATTTATTATTTACGTTGTGCTCTAAACAAGTTTATTTTTGTGGCATTATTGAATTGAGCACGAGTGCGAGAAACGTCTGTGTAAATTAAATTGTTGAATATGATTAATTGATTATTTTTAATGAGGAGCTACCAAAATTTCTAGATATCGTTTGTAAAAACTTCAACCATCAATGTTTTTACAACATCCAGTCGCCTATTAGACTAATTCCATGTTACCACAAAAACGAACCGTCGTCGTTGAATATTTGTTTAAAACTGTGGTTTTAAAATGTCACTTTCATAGATAACTGTCGTTTTTAGTTTATCTAAAACGTATTTCAGTTTTTTTGTGGTAGATACTTTGGCAATTAGACACATTTAGAACCAGTGTTACCACTCATAGATAAATTTTATGTGACGAATATCCATGATGCCTTCTCTGTTTGTTTTATCTGAATAAATAGACTGCATCATTATATGTGGCACTGCTATACAGCCAAATAGTTCGTGTATTCGGTACTATAAAAAACTGGCATGTTGTAAATATCATTCGAAAGGCCAATATTTATTTTGAAAATTTGTAAGACTATGGCCAGTTGTTAATTAAAACTACCTACTTTAGGTACTTGTTGGCTGTTTCATATAAAATATTAATTTAATTATAGATAACGACAATTAGTTATAAACACTAATATTTTATACGAAACAGGGCATATATTATTATTATTTTGTAATAAAAAAATCCTGTATCTTTTTTTGAATTGGTTCTACTTAAACCTATTTTGATTATGTTAATGTGAGTAAGTTACTACTATTCTTACTTATTATTTCAGCCCCATAGATTTAGTGAGAAAATAATTTTAGTGTATTATTTCAAGGAAAAATATGTGATAGTTTTAGTTTTACAACTTTATTAATCCTTACTATTAAGAATGCCTATTGTAAAAAAAAACATATATATATTAAGTAGGAATAGTAGAAATTAATCACGTGTGCTGAGCTCCCGTCGAAGTGTTTTGTAAACTTGTACGATTTGTATTGAATGAGAGTAAGATATTTTCATTTTCTGTTGCCGGCTATGGATTGAATTAATGAATTAAATCATCACAAACTTGGAAATTGTGTTTAAATTACTAGATATACCTTTTTTTTTTAAAGTAAAGTTAGTAGTATAATAGTAAGAAAGGCGCACGCGTTTAGTGCGCTTTTAATATAAACCTAGTTCCACAAATTCAGTCAGAAAACGACGCACAGACACGATACAAGTAATGGTACAGCAGAGCGACAAAGCAAGTCGCTATCATTAATTTTAGCTGTTTTGGACTGTTTTGTTTTAGTTCAACGACTGCGCCTGCGGAATCGTCCCAATTGCAGAACTCCATAACTCAGGATAATTGCGCATATTCAGTCCTTTTTCGTTGTAAATCATAATAGTAGATTGTTCAAGAAGGGACTAAAACAAGCCATAATGACACGGGACGAGATGTTTAGCCAGCCTCGTGTGTCATAATGGTTGTTTAGTCTCGCTTTGAATGCGAGGAAAAAAACGACGTTCTATAAAAAAATACAATATTACTTTTTTACAACGTACGCTCAATACGAGAGGAGTAATAGACATTGTTTAAAATTCAAATAGCAAATAAAAATGTTCCGCGGTTTTTTTTTTGCAAAGTGACAGTTTGAATGCTTGCATATTTAGCCAACAGATTAAAACTTGAAAACTATTTAAAACTAATTTTACTATGCATAATAATATGAATTCATACTTAATATAATTAAATAATATGTTAATTTTCGTAATCATTAATCGTGTTTCACGAAATTAAATCTTTTTAATTTATTTTTGCACAGTTGGCATTTTGAAGTTTTCCACGCCATAAAAATCGTCTATACACAATCAATATGGCGATAATCCTCCATTCTAAAACACTGGCTGTTTAGGGGTTCAAGAGTAAGTTAAAAAAATACAATCCCTACACATTAATAAGGAGCTTTAGTCCCGATATGCAGAAACCAAAATAACATTTTAAGAGCATGAGAAGTGAAAAATTATAAACCTGAGTCCGTATTCTAACGCGGTGACGTTCTCGGTCGCATTCACCATCTCTTTCTACCCTCGTCTTATACCGTGTGTCAGAAAGAAGTGGTGAAAACTATTGTGATTCTGAGTGTGTTTGACAATAAGGTCTCTGGACTGGTCTTTGAAAATACAGTCGTAACTTTTCTTTGATAACCTTATAAAACAAAAACACTTAAACACTAGAATAAAAGTGAAAAATAATTTATTACGCAAATACAATGTAGAAAAATAATTCAAAATTATTTAAAGAATATAAAAGTTGCACTCTCAGGTTAATATTTTATAAAATTTCACGGTAACTTATGTATTAGAAGCGACAGAAATCTACCGTGCGAGAGCGAAGTCGGGTTTGGGAGGTATCGCCGGTTTTTCGGAAATCTGCAAACCTAAACCAGAATCATCTTGGACTTGTATCAAATTCTGATCCAGGGAATCTTCTGGTTCTTCGAAGGACTCTTCGGTCTCTGCGGAGCCCAGTCCGAAGCTGTCATCAGGGTTCTCTATGATCTCAACTTCAATCGAGTCGTCCAGAAACGCGGCAGGTTGAGTAGCCGGCCTAAAAATAATCGGATACAAATGCATAGGATAGCTTTTAAGTTAACCAATAAGTTTTATTTAAGTTTCATTTTTAATACAAGCTTTTTACTGATTGTAGCATTGTCATCCAGTTTACATATAGGTTGCAAAAATATGTATACGCGACTCTATGCACTTAACATTAAGGCCGTGTATACATATTTTTGCAACTTTGGCCGTGTCGATATCTTTGCCCTTGACTGTACAACCGGAATGTTAACGTCGCTCAGGACTCGTCGGTTTTCTTAAAGATTCATACGAGAAAGAAAAAGAAAACCGATTTTCTGTTTAGAGTTCCGATCGACATTAGCAAACTAGTATTATTCTAAAAGCTTGTAATAATCATGAACCTCCAACTTCAAGAATAATATACTTTTAAAATCAAAGTAAAATTTTACCCATCACCGTGGATGTGTAAATTCTGATGGACACAAAGACACATGGCACAAGTAACATTAATCCAAAGCCCTTTAGATATGTGGATATGGATCGACACAAACACTTGACAAGAAACATGAATCAAAAGCCCTTTAGGTGTAGTAAGATATACAGTAGGTTTAAGAGTTATTAACCGAAGTTTTAAAACCGATGACGGCTCGAATTAGATGGTGTCAAAGAGCGTGTAGCAGAAAGTGACGAAAATTTTGAAAAATTAAAGTTGGGTTGCAAATTAAAAGCAGATAAGTTTTACCAATTCCTTTTATTATTCATTATTCGGTACATTTGTCAATAATAATTAAAGACAGCTAGCATATTACTATTTCGATACAAAATATGTATAGGACTGCCATGCTCACATTATAGCGTTAAAATGGAATATTAAATCGTTAATTGATTCCCATCGTAAAAATAGTTCTAAAATAAATGAAAAATATTTCTCAATAAAAATCTTAACAAAATAAAAATTTACAAATTAAAAATATAGTAAAATTAAATCGTTGTATCCCGCGGGAATGTCGTAGATAAAATGCTCTAGAAAAATATTTCACAAAGCTTAATATAACTTAGCAAATATACATTTAAAACTAAATATAGCGATTACGTAGTTTATGAAATAATGGTAGAAACGTGAAGGGGAATGCCGAATGCGAAAGGAATGTAAATTGGTTTTAGTCTTGCGGTTTATAAAGTTACTTTTTTTTTCTTACACTTACACAATTTCACATCCACGTTATTGCCAATTTCCACTCATAATCTGCATAAGAGCAATTTACTTATCAATAAGAATCATTTTTTCGACTTCGCCTACCATTCTTCCGTCAATCGTTAAATTATGTTCAACACAAACGGTAAGTTCAAAACAGTAACAAAATTAAACACACCCTTTATAAGAATGATAACAGTTTGATTGGAAGCCAAAAATTATATCAAAATCAGCGTAATTTTACTAATCAGAAATCCCTACATTATAAACCTACGGCTTGGTACCGACGGTACGAACTAGAATCATGCCTAACTTAACGATCACTTTGAAAAGCAATTTCGTTGTAAAAAGTGTATAAAAAACATTGACACGTTGTAATACTAATTGATAAGTACTAGTGTTATTAAGCCGTCATTAGACCGTAGCGACTATATGCTAAATACTGCCGTAACCCTTTGAAAAAATACAACTGTGTCTTAGTGTGTATACAATCAGATAATGGTGGAATTCCGAGCAATGGTGACTTTAGCACCTCAACAGAACTGTGATACACAGTTTCGTAGAAAAATATGGCAATATATGCGAATACAGTGACAGTGACGCCGCGTCGATATCGCTGTGTGTGTACACGCTGTCATACTTTTTTAATACAAGTGGACGCTGTCGCAACGAAATGTCGTCAATTGTACGTATACCCTAGCATGAGGTTCATTTCTTTGACGTTACATTTATATACTTAAGTCGTTTTTAAAGGGTTGAACAGGCGTGCATAGCGCTTTATCTCCAGAGGCCTTAATATATAATAAGTTACCCTTAAAATTACATATAATTGTTACATACACAATATTTATATGTAGTTAATATTATTCCCACCTTGCGGGCAATATCTTTGTTTAAATTGGTTTAGTAGCTCAGAGTATATTGAATTTTCTTGTACATCAACAGTGAAACTGAACCAATTTGAACAAGAGTTGAGACATCACAATACCTTTACCAGTGGCCAGACCAGAACAATATGTGACCAGCTATGTTACCAACAGATCATTTTCGCACATTGAGATAATTTAGGTAAGTGATAAAAGAAAACACACCTTGGCCGCATATGATTTTGATGGAACTTTTTAACATGCTTACTGTATACATATAGTGGGTTATGGTAGTGATAGTACTACAATAAAAAGTAGTAGAAATTGAATGAGGTAGCCACTTTTTTCGTACCTTATAAAATATTGACGCAAAATACCTGAAGATGTTCTTAAAAAAATGTTTATCATTCGTTCATCCACTCCTTATTGTTGTACAATAAACGCTCACCGTTTTTACATAGCGTTACCGGTACCATTTTAAATTTTAATAAAACATGTACTAAAAATTTACCCTCATACACCCACTTGACCACTACCTGATGTTCGTAGAAGGATAATGAATGAAATACGAAATAACCGCTGCTATAAAATATTTAAACACGGATCACGTTTATAATATACATAATATGTAAATGTAGTTAGCTTTTTAAATATTGCTTGTACCTTTAGGTGGGTTGATTTTCTAGATAAAAAGCTTGGAATGTTTATAATACGAAAAAGGCCTGCGTTGTCACGAAAAACATGAAATATACTCAAACTCCAAGCTCATTGCTTACCCTAAAACTTGCACTTTATACTGACTCGACAAGATATTTAGTATTAATTCAAAATTCGAGTCAGCAATTGAATAAAAATGATTTATTACTTCGGTTTTAAAATACAAGATGATTGATTTTACTTATATCGCTTATGATATACATGTAAACAAGACATACAAAACGGTTCACAATTCCCTTACTCTATAGTACTCAATAAAGACTATCGTAGCAAATTAGTCATTCTGTATAAATACACGATTGGCCTATTCTGAGAGGATCGTGCGGTTGCGAGTGAACTTTATCAATTCTAGTGCTAAGAGCAGTGAAAAAAAGTTTGGATTCCAGTTCTCACTGTTCTTAATTGTATAACAAGTTAGATAGTCTTTATAGAGCTACTTCACCAGACATATACAATCATCAAAATCCCATACAACGCCAATCAAAAAGGAATTGACAGATCCCATGGCGAATTAATGGTTGCGTTTAAATTGTTACATAAAATATCAAGGCATTAAAAAACTATAAAATAGTGATCTAAAGTCGTGTAATGTTCTATATCTTGATACTTGATTTGTAACAATGTAAACGCAACCCAATTTTACGGAGACGATCGAATCATGACTATTTACCGTATTGAAATAAAGCAAATTTAAGATCCAAGTCATGTAAGATTGTATGAGAAGAAAGTGGAGATCATAGCATAAGTAAGCATCTACTTTAGTCATGCCTCTTGAACTGTTAAACCGGTAAGACTAGTCATGATTTGACACGGTCCGTAACCCTATATTGTTAGAGAATGCGCTCAAAACTTTGATTCTCGAGTCTTGCAAGCGTCCCCCAACAATAGCCAAAGAGGGACAATAAATGCGACACCAGAAGTAATCACGCAGCTATGTAATTTAAATTTAAAACGTTAATTTCAAACTGAAACACTGTTTGAGTTTGTCTACCCCGCCTACGTCAAAGTCTTAATTTGGAAATAAGTATTGAGAAATTACAAAAAAAAGGAAAGCCTCTTCGGCCAGTAGTTCTCGCTGCCCTTACTGCGTAACATAACGCTTGGATCATAAAACAAAAATTTCAATTGGGTCACAAGAGAATAAAGCCTCTGCATATCCCTGGTGTCGCATCCTCAGCCTGTAACTTACGCGTTGACGGGCGCGTCCATGGTGGGTATGTAGTCCAGTGCCATGAGACAGGCGAACACCGTCATGATCATCTTGGGTTTCCGCTCGGTGATGTCTTCGGGCAGCGCGTATACGCGCGCGCCGCAGCGTCGCGCCATAGACACGGCGTATTTCGCGTTAGCCAGGTTCTCCTGGGGATGAGATCATGAGAAGTCAAATTCAGTGCCAAGGATCCGACAGTTGGGTTCTCTGTTAAGCCTTACAAAGTGGGAAAAACGCTGCTGCTGGTTACGAGCGTAGCGCGTAGTGATATGTGGTCGTTAATGTGCTTCAAGTTCATCATCACCATTATATCAGCCGTAGGACGTCCACTGTTGGCCATAAGCCTCCAGCAGCCGCTTCGGTTAGAAGCGGCCAGCATCCACCGTGAACCCGCGGCTTTAACCAGGCTTTAAAATAACCTGCGTTCATTTAAGTTGCGTAAAAGGCAGCCAGCAAACATGCATCAATACAGATGGGTTCTACTCGTGGCCACGGCCACTGTAATGTGATCGAAACGTCGAGGTAAATATTACTCGTGTGTTTAGCGTGATATGTCCCGTTTATGGTAATTAACTACTAGTGAAAATCACGAAAGTTTAAAACATTACAAGCATCAAAACTTCGGAAAATCTCACGAACTTTATAATATTAGTAAGAGATAAGATCATCGTTCTCACCTCCGGGTTGCCTCCAGGCAGCACTAGGTCGTAGTTGATGGCGCCAGGTTTGATGGCGTCTATCAGGTCAATGACCACCTTGCCGTCCGCCAAAACTTCGTCCTAGAAAATAGACACAACAATTACGAAAATGGCATTGAGCGTGTTTCTATACTCATTTAATTTATTTGAAATACAAAAGATTGAAGTGCAAATTGTGGTTCTTCGGCGGCTCCCGCACTAAACTGGGTATGTTTGCGGAGACCACTACAATTGACAATAAAACAGTAAACTAATACTAAGTTTAAACAACTTTATAAAGCATTTTATTCAGCCATGAGAGCCAAAAGTTGACTGGCACACATCTCTAGATAGACTATACGATACGTGTCCAACTTCTGGGCACAAGCCTTTCGGATTGAAGTTTGGTGGCTTTGAAGGGTTATATTAGCTTCGCAGGTTATTATTGCTGGTTGGTAAAACTTTCTGGTTTAAGAACTTTATTCTCATAATGAATTATAACAATTCACTTGCATGAGAAACACTACATTTACAAAAACTATTTAGCGTAAAACTTTCATAAATATTGTTCTCTTTGGGAGATAATATTGGCTTGAATAACAGACGCTATGGTCTCCGCTGCACTTTAAATTCGATTAAAAATATCTGAACAGGCTTCTACGCCGTTAATAATAGTCGTGTTCACGTATATTTTCGCAAAGTTTTACTAAGAAGTTGAAGAGTTCGACTGTGCTTGATATCCTAAGCCCAAACACAACGTTACCTGGAAGCTCTTGATGGAGGAAGCCTTCCCGGCGCCAGCGAGCTTATTGTTGACCCATTGAACAATCTCTTTCTCTATGATCGGGTTGCCCGTGTTAGCGAGACGCGTGAGCACCGACAGAGTGTACGCCCGCATCAGCTGCCAAATGAGCGCTGGAAGGTGAATGTAGCGTTAGTACAACGTAGAGGTAGTCTATAAATTACACCACACATTTAGGGGCTGTTTCACCATCCATTGATTAGCGTTTAACCGACGGTTAAATGTGATGCCGTCTCCGTCTATTAGAACAAAACAAATAGAGACGGCATCACACCTAACCGCCAGTTAACACTAATCAATGGATGGTGAAACAGCCCCTTAGGGTGGTCAAGCGGGTTGTGGCACAGAACAGAAACAAAATGATTGCTATTATCACAGATATGTGACAAAATACGTGTAACAATGGTGCCAAAAATGAAACGCCTATTAATGTTATAAATGAGACAATGTTAGAAATAACAAATAACCCTATTAATTTTGAACATTAAACTACCGTGAGACTCACTCATATTAAATGATATTGAACCGGATAACTTACGTCTTAAATCGAGTTTAGCTCGACTGTTTCGAGCTAATTCGTAGCCCTTCTTAGGAGCAACGCAACGCGGCGAACTAGCCCGAAACGTGTCGAGCTAAACATTACTTTTGGAGATAGAGAAAACAACAGAAAGAGATAGAGAACTTGGACGCGAAAACCCCGGCGAGGCATCTCGGGCGATTCCGTGGGCAAGTATTCGAGTGTACCACGTACCGAGTGTGAGCGTAGCGTTTCCCTCGTTGATGTCGGCGCCGGCGATGCCGACGAGCGAGAAGCCGAGCTGCCGGCCCAGCTCCACCGCGTAGTTACAGTTCTCGAGACGCTCCATGAACTTGCGCAGCTTAGAGAACTGCCGGTGCACCTGGGACAAAACAACAGTCGCTTCGTGTAACGTCACTGCTTTGAAAAAATCTCGTAGCTCTAACAAAAAAAAATGGAGCCTTGAAATTATAAAAAAAAAATTGGGACAGATAAATAAAAGATAAAAAATAAAATATTTGTGTGTGCCCGAAATGGTCCGGCCTCAGCAGTCAACTACAGAGATATCGACACGGTCAAAGACGTTTTCTTTAGACTTTTCTTATCTGACCGCTTCGAATCTAAGGATAATTGAAGCCCAATCCTTAAAACCACATAAAAACGTAAAATAAAAACGTAAAAACGTGATCGATCAATTGACACCAACCACATGGGCAAAAAGCCATATTCCTCAAAAAAAAAAACTCATTTTTTTTAAGTACATGCTTTTTCGTGACCCATCCCAATACCGGCCGCGACCCGTTATTGTGTCGCAGCCGGTAAGCAACGCTGACTGGCATACCTTCTTCCAGTTGACGATGCCGGGCCGGATGATGTCATACAGTTGGAAGATGACGAGTCCGTCAGTGAGGTCCGCGTAGAGCCAGTTCACGTGCGGCGCCACGCCCATAGAGTTCATCCAGTTGCGGTACGCTGAACAATAAATAGCGCGTTCATTTTCAAGAACAAGCAAGCAAGCTCCAGACAACGGCAGGGCAGTTCCAGAGATCACATGATCAATTATTTTTTGGCATATAAAACATTGAAACTTTCATCCCAGCCTATATACGTCCCACTGCTGGGCACAGGCCTCCTCTCAGAACAAGAGGGCGAGGAGAAGAGGAGGGAGGGGAAGGGAAAACCTGCATCTCGATTGCGATGATTTGCTTATAAAAAGTAATGAAATCTCGGATTATTTGCAGTAAAAGGTAATTATTAGTTAGAAAGGAAAGAAACAAAGGAACTACTGCGAATAATCCGAAATCTTATACACAGACAAGCCTAAGGAGATAGTGCAATAAGAAGAGTAAATTTAGCTAAAATCTGGGCTTATGGGACCTATTGGTTGGAAAAGTAAGCGACGAAGGTTTAAATATGCGGCTATCGTCACAAACGCGGTAACGCAGCTTGATGAAGAATTAGTTAACTAAATTATGAAGCTAAATTACTCACTCTTCTCTTCCCTGGTCTCATCCAACTGGTGCAGCTGGGTGTCGTCTTCTCCTTGCCGCTGCAACCCTGGATGCTGGTTGAACAGGTTGGCCACGAACGCCAAGTTGAGTTTGTACACGCCGCTGACCACGTCGGCTGGAGTCACGAACGCGCGGCACCGCAGTTTGGCGGCTTGTTGGAGCATGAGCTCAGCGCGACGAAGGAGGTCTTGTTCCTGGAAGAAAATTCAAGATTTTCTAAATTATTATATTATTTTTGATTCTATAATTACGTCTAACTGCTTGGCAAA
This sequence comes from Choristoneura fumiferana, assembly GCF_025370935.1. Taxonomy (NCBI): domain Eukaryota; kingdom Metazoa; phylum Arthropoda; class Insecta; order Lepidoptera; family Tortricidae; genus Choristoneura; species Choristoneura fumiferana. The sequence continues at coordinate 6,000,560 of NC_133490.1, read as the reverse complement.
GGCCTCTCCTCTTGACCTCCACATCTTATCTTTTACCCATAACTTTTCGAAGAAATGATGCATCACTATTTGTCCTCCAACAGGAGAACTTACCCTTAGTTTATCAAAGGTAACATTTGCGCCTGGTGCTACTTAGTAGAGCCAGTTGTCATGAATAGTCAGAGTTAACCACATCTTATTGGTAGCTCGAGTAGTATCACTTAACTGTGCAAGATGCTTGTCCCTCTCAGGGGTCACCAGCGGATTTACTATGAGCGCGTCAAATGTAAGTTTAGGCATTAGTTGCATCGGTGGTGCGGCGGAGTGTTTTTTAATTAAGAACATTTTATAGCTTTTCTCGCCGAGCGAAAAATTTTTCATACTAAAAAACATTCTCTTCTCGGTACTCGCCGGTGGTGGGACTAGTGCCTAAAGCTTGAAACACACAGAGAGCGGTGGCGGGTCGGTGAAGCGCGGCGCTCCGCCTCCGGCGTCAGTGTGTTTCTAACTTAAGGCATAGGATCTTGCGTGAGCGAGTAAAAATCAAACACGAGACAACGACATCTTTTTCACAACACGCGTAGCATCTCCCAACTCTGCAAGATACTTGGACCCCCGAAAAGTAAAAGGTTCCGTGATGGGGTAAATGGTCCCCCAGTGGTGTAAAACTCTCCGCACGTAGGTAAACTTACCCTGAGCGCGTCGAGAGTAACATTGGCGTCTTGCGGCGCAATCTGCTTGAGTAAGTAAGAATAAATTTCGGAGTCTGCGACGTCCTGCTGGAAGTTGGTGCAGCGTCGCGTGACGCCGGCGCTCTGGAGCTGGTGGTTCACCCAGCGGAGGAGGATCGCTTCGGGAGACAGCGCCATGAGGTCTTCGATACGCTCCTGTAAATTAAGAGAGGAAATTTAAATATGTTTTGAGTGGACATCTAAGCTGACCGGATTTTCGTCTGATCTCATGGTACTTACATTTCTCAACTGATTCTAATGAAATTTTGTCAGCATTCTAATGAAATTTTGTCAGCAGATAAAATATTTATACGGATTTTACCATATATTATCATATTTCAGCCATTTTGAAAAACTCGCGAGGTGTTGGCAAAGACACAGCATGGTTAGACCCTGCATAAAGGGAGTTCATCATATGCAGGCGACGCAGGGTCGGTCATTGTGCAATTCTTTGGGGGAGCTTTTTCCAGCAGTGTACATCTTTCCGCTTACGATGACATTATCCATAGAAAATGCGTCAGAATGCAACTGTTGGCAAGGAAACTGACTGCTATATATTATTACCTCATCATTGAGCAGCTCGGTAAGGCCTGGACAGTGTTCGAGAGTGATTTGATTGAACAAACCGATGCGGATGATCTGCCATAGTAGACCCAGCACCAAGTGTGGTTTGCCTGCAAACAAAATGATTTGTTAGGGAATACGGTGATTTGAAAGGTATTTATAGGGGCTGATGTCAAGATAAATTAGCCCTTTGGTGTCATATAATTTATAGTCTGCTTTTTATACACAAAGCAAAGAGTTGTTTGGCATGCAAGGCAACCTGTTACCCTTTTTAATTCTGATTTATATCGTACTAACTTTTGTCCCCGACATTCGTCTGCCAAGAATTCGTTTATCGCTAGCCCGCTAGAAACATATTTTTTTCTGAAATAATACTATCTTATTTCATTCCCAAGGCTTCAAACTATCTCCATACCAAATTTTTATTTAAATCGGTTCAGCGATATAAGCATGAAGATATAACTGACAGAAAGATTTAATTTCGCATTTATAATATTAGTAAGTAAGGAAGCGATTCGGAATTGCAGTTATATGGTCAAGACCGCAACCTAACCATTTCAATATCTCAAAAACATAACGATTATAAAATAATCCTGTCTGCCTTAAACAACTGGTTTTTATCGCTTATGACTCAATAGTCACGTACTCATTGTCATAACTAGATAACAAATATTGATTATTTAATAACGTATTCGAGCACCGGAAATCCAATAAAACCGTAAGAAATGATGAACATTAGTTCAGACTTAGGCCACACAGTCGGTTACGTTACCATCAGGTGGGACTGTGATCAAACCTACTCTTACGTTTACACCACAACGTACGGTCGCCATCAGATATTTCGGAGCGGAAAAGGTGATCAAAAATATCGAAACATGAACTCTAATACCTTTATAATAGAGTCCATGTGCCTATATTTTTGACCACCATGGCCGCTCCGAAATATCTGATGGCGACTGTAGTACCGTAATCACGTACGGTTGGTATTATAGGTAGAGTCATTCACGATGACGCGTGCCGTGGTTCTTATTACAATGTCATTAATGGCTAATTTTGACAAAATCAGCGTCTTCGTGGATGGCACTAGGTATATATTAGTATTTGTTAGAAGAATTTTCAAGCTAAGTCGCGTGAGACTAGGAAAAATATCTAGTCACTACCAACCAACTTCACCAAAATGCTTTCGCTTCTAAGCAAAGTTCAATAATAGCGCTTAGTAACAGTAACCAGCTGATATTAGCAGTGTCTATTTACGTAATTATCATTCATCCATATCTACGAAAGAGCAAGTGACTGACCGATTGATTGACTAACAGTCAACGCTCAGCCTAAACCGGTATAGTTAACTTTTAGTTTGATAGGCATATTCCTTGAGACCATAAAGGTTCTACATAGAAGAAATTTGTCGCAATAAGGGGTTTTTTATAAGAGGTGAAATATCTCTAGATGGCGTTAGTATCGTGCGGTCTGCTTGAAGTTAGTCTGGCTTGTGATTGGCTCGTTTAGTTATTCAACCAATCACGGACGTGACATAAATGTCAAAGTTGTCATATGATAGGTACTAGCGCCAACTAGCCTGTTACAGAAACTCTCTTTCCCACAAATAATAATAATAATAATAAATGTATTTATTGACCATAACAGTTAATCATCAATACAAGAGAAACAGTGATCCCCACACAAAAAAATAGTTTTACAAAAAGCGAAAGCTTCAAGTGTATTTATGTGTATGTAAACTCTTTATTGTACAAAAGAAAAGACAAACTTTGAGATACTTGTACAAAGGCGGACTCAGACAATCTTTGAGTAGATAAGAGGTGCATGCTAGTATATTTATATTTGTTGCATTTCGGCTGACATTACTTGCCACGCATATTGAGCATAACATGCGCCTGGTGAAAGCTCTATTATGGTCTAGACAAGGGTGCTCTAAATGTACCTTTGGCTAAGTCGTGTGCATCTATGTTGACGATGTTGCAGCCGATAGCCTGTGAAGACACGAGCGCCAGCGTGAGGTTCTCGTGTTTTGTGTACAGCGTCAGGTTCTTCTTGTTGATCGCTCGCTCGTCTATCGTGTCCGGGCACGAGTGGTTTATCACTTTGCTGGAAACAAACAAACGGAATATCTTCTCAATATTTTTATGAAACTGCGAGGCTGTGACAGTTTTCCTTTTAAATTTATTACATATTTTGCTTGATTTTCGCTTTCGGATTTATCAAGCCGTAGTGAAAGGGGAACACTAAGCTGTAACGAAAATTAGCAAGAGCACAATATTTTCCAAAGGGACCACTAAATTGAAAAATGGTCTTAGTAAAATTATTTATATATTTTTGTGATAGTCCAAATCAGATTGAAAATTTGGAATAGTTTACTTTATAATTAGCAGTTTTTTGCATGCGAATTTGAGGCGAATGGTTAGTGATAAAATTATTAATAAATGTATTTACGTTTTTTAAATAACGCTTGAGGAAAACTAGGCCTAAGATAAAGGTAAATTGTAAAAAAGAAAAACATAAATCATAACAATTTAATTATAAACAAATAAAACAAAAGGCGAAAATAAAATAATTAAATTGATGAGGTCGTGCCCCCGTTGATAAGATACCACATAACCTCAATTTCTCGGTAGATAACAAATGAGTCTGAACTTGACCTTCAGTAGATTAATTTCCGAAACGACCTTGTTGCCTAGCTAGTCAAATCAATAACTTCGAGACGTAAGTAATTTAGACTACTTTATCAATGAGAACACGCCTATAGTCTGTTGTACACTATTTCTTTCAATATTTATTGCGTTTAATAAATGCTTTTGTAGGGCATCAAAAAAACTTTCCTAGTCTTGGTAATTTTTTCAACCTTTCGTGCGCTTGGTCACGCACGAAACAGAGCAAAAATTTAAACTGCCTGCCATTTTAATTCCCTGAATACGATTGTATAAGGGCCTACGTTAGCTGATGCGGTTTACACGGAGCGAGTGGACGCCTATTCAGAAAAAGAATGAGCAGCGCTACATAACTGCACGAGTCAGTGTCGAGTACGCCAGTTAGCGTAGGCACTAAAACTAAGAATTTAGCCGAAACGTCAATGTAGTTTAAAAATAAAATAGCGCCTACATAATTCAACTTCCTAGCTTAATAATTTATGGATAAGATAGAGGTACTCACCACAAAATTAGCCCATCCTTAAGTTTCTCATACAACTGTTTGCCTTCAGCGTCGATTGGCAGTAGGTGCTTTAGATCAGGATCGTGTTCTAGGTTGCTGTTGATCCATCCTGAGAAAGCCATCTGCTCCTCCAGTCTGACCGAGTGTGTTGTTCCTGAAGAACAAATAAACATCACTATTCTGTCTCGATCCAATATGATGACAGTGTAAACAAAGACGCTGTCATAGCCTTTGCACACTGCGTTTTAGAAAAACGCGTTGACAGCGCGTTTTTCTTTCCACAGAGCAGCCATGCAACTGCGTATCGCGTTTGTATCGTTACAAACACGCGTCGACGACGGCGCGTTTAAAAAAACGCAGCGTGAAAAGGCTGTAAGTGTTCGACAGAAAAGAATCTTTACAGAGCATTAAACAAGGTAGCTTTCCGCCGCCTGTCTGTGCTTACATCTTTTAAACTGCGCATCGGTTTTTATGCGGTTTTCATCAATAGTTAATAGAGATTCAAGACGGTTTACATAGGTAGGTATATAACTAGCGACGTGCTCAGATGCACTGCTCAACTGTAGTTTTACGGAAAGGGAAGTGAAAAATGCTAAGTTACCACATTTGACTACAGACTTCATTTATCATCTTTTTTTTTTTTTCAATATACAATCAATTACCATCACTGGACGCTTCGCTCATGCCACCAAGGTGTTCCAGATTCTCCTTTTTACTGACAGCCTGCTTAAACGTGCTTGAGACCTAGAAAAAAAAACATATTCAACAAAGCGTTAAATAAATCACAACTACCTACTACAAAAGCTTAACTAATGTAATTGGCAACAAAATTAAACACACGTAAAACGGTTGTTTGTATATTAAACTCACTCAATTAATTTCATGGTCAGTTTACACCGTTTTTTTAGTTAGATATAATTGCTTTTTGGGGTACTAACTCGTATTTTATATGGAGGTGAACGAACCAGTGAATGTACGCTCGGCACTTTAAACTATTTCCGACCTTGTCATTGTGTAAACATCACTGCAACCGGGTAGCTTCATGGGTAAAAAAATACTACACCTAGTGCCATCCACGAAGACGCGTGAGTTTGTCAAAATTAGACATTAATGACATTGTAATAAGAACCACGGCACGCGTCATCGTGAATGACTACCTATATCCTATTAAATCCGTCAATTATTCCACTAATATTAAAAATGCGAAATTTTGTAAGTCTGTTTGTTTGTTACTCCATCACATCTAAACCACTGAAACGATTTAGATGAAATTTGGTATACAGATAGTTTGAATCCCGTAGAAGGACATAGGATAATTTTTATCCCGGACAATTGCACAGTTCCCGCGGGATAGCGATAAACGAATTCTACGCGGAGTCGCGGGTAACGCCTAGTATTATCATAAAATATTGGACACTTTTTTTGTCAATCAAAGAAGTTTTTCATCAAACCGTGCGTTTTTTTATATCAAATATGTAGCTGGCAAACGAGCATGCGGGTCACCTGATGGTAAGTGATCACCGCTGCCCATGGACATCTACAGCATTATAAGGACTGCGGGTGCGTTGCCGGCCTAAAAGGGGGGCTAATGGGGGAGGGAGGAAGGGGAGGGGAGTTGGGTGCGATAGTGTCGCACGGCGCGACGTCACGCGGAACTTTTAACTAGCTATATCTTCACATTTTTTTTATTGACAAAATAAATACTATGTGTCCATTATTTTATGATAAATTAACTGACAGACTTAATTGGAATTTATAAGAACACTAGCCTATTGTACAGCCGAACGAATTGATCCACCCTGGGTCATGTCATGACTCAATTGTTCGACTGTACTTGTAATGTCAACATCACTGAAATTGAGGTGAATGTATCCCTGGTAAAAATTAGCATGTCCCATTCTATTTGCGAAAGTGAACTTCCTGTTTAGAAGAGAACTGTTAACGTCCGAAAAGTAGAATATTTTTTTTATCATTAAGGTCGTCCATGTAACCAAAATCTAAAATTGAATGTATGTAAAAAAAATATTATTCTAAAAGTATTGTTTTACAAAAGTTTGTTGTTATTGTTTGTATGTTTGTTAAAAGTCAATCTTGCAAGTTCTCATCATCAACATCAACATCAGAATGAGACGGCTCGGGCTGTAGTTCCCACGCGAGCCCAGTGCGGATTTGGAACTTCACACACGCCATTGAACTGCTTCGCAGGTTTGTGCTGCAGGTTTCCTCACAATATTTTCCTCCGCCGTATAATTCGTTCACCTTGCAAGTTAGATTAACTTGGATTTCGCTACGGATTGTCCCTCGTTCGGATATCAAGTAGGTACACTCAGCAAAAAAACCTTGTTTTAAAAATAACACTTGTTAACGAACGATCATTATTTTATTGCTCCATAACTAGTTTAATAAGCCCTATGACCGATTCTAACTAACGTTAAATCGCTAAGAAGATTCGGTTTATTGGGTTCAAATAGATTGACACAACCTATTTCATGCATGTACATTTGATCAGTAATTCTATGAAAGGGCTTTGCGTCGGTCAAGGAGGAAACATAAACAATCGCATTACTCTGCAAGCCTCTCGTCTTACGCAATGAAAGCGCACCAATTTTCTTACTAATAATATATAATGAAGACTGAACCGATTGCCATGAAATTTTGCGTAGGTAGATCATATCGAGTACTGCCTTTTCGCAACCTGTTTAATTTCGCAAACTCTAAAACTGTAAATATTTCAGGACTTATTTCCGGGCCATCGTGTAGAACCCTTTAGGTTAGGTTAGGTTAGTTTTATAAAAATCCTGAAATACTTACAGTTTCAGAAATATTAAACAGTTGGGAAATGAAAAGTTGCGAAATGAAACAGGTTGACAAACGTTATTCGCCGAAACATTAGTAAACCAGATCATATATTATAAGACCATAATAAATAATAGGATACATTTTGTCAAGGAAAAATCAGTCCCGAGCAACAGCTAGGGAATTAATAAGTAAAAATAGTTTTGTAATTTTGTTAACATAAGATTATTTCTTACACTTTGAACATAGATCAATGTAAACCACTTTAAAATATACATACAAACACTCGAAAAGCATACCCACCCCTCCAGTAGCGGCTTTAGGGTAGGGCGCGGCGGGGCGCCCTGGGCGGAGCCTATACCTACTTTGTAGAAAATTCCCAAAAGTTAGGGGCGCCGTGGAAATCTCGCCCAGGGCGCTGGAAGTACCAAAACCGGCACTGCCCCTTCCTTCGAACAGTCGGGTACTAACTGCAAAACACTGAAACTGACCTGTTGCGCTTTCAAGTTGGCGCAGAGCTCTTCAAACTCTGTGAGTGTGATGCCGTTCTTGCGTGAATCGCCGTTGACGTTGCCATTGACGCCGCGCCCGTGCTTCGGTCCATTGTCGTAGTACTCCTCTATCATACACCGGACCTGGAAAAGTGGAGATGAGTGGGTTGAATGTGGGCGGGGCACATTGCTCGCAGGACTGATGGCCGATGGGGTGAGAAGGTTCTCGAATGGCGTCCGCGGACACGGAGACGAGCTGTCGGTAGGCCTCCAACAAGCTGGAGCGACGACGGATACATTTATCCGTCAAATAAATTTAATCTAAAGATGATGAAACAGAGGGTAAGTCTGTTAGAGTCTAACAATAAGGCCTCTGGTTACCTTTACAATACATTGGTTACAGCTTTGTATTGCTAATGAATAAAATAACGCGTCGGTATATGCTCAATATATACCGACTATATTTTTGATTGAAATAAATGTATTTCTCGGAATATTGTAAAGGAAGTTGATAGATAACATAACGTCACGCAGAACACTCATCTTTATTAAACATGACCATAAATGGGTATAATGAGGAAAATTCCTTTAAAGTTATAGCTGAGCAACTAAGGTATTTAAACACGTTTAAAATAGTTAAATATCTGTCACAAAATATTTGTATAGGGATGGATGTTCGGGAAATTTGATGCTATAGGTACCTATTGTTCGTTTGGTGATTAGCTCGTATAATATACAGGGAATTGATATGTGAACTAGGTAAATACTCGAAAATATCTAACATAACGCTTTTCGTATAGTCGTCGTTTTTGAATGATTTAAAATTTTCAAGAGTATGTCTGCCGCGGCATATACATACTGCATGGCATATAATGGCATGGCGTTTATACTAAAGGGTCACCTAAGAGCCAGTTAATTTTAAATCAGAAATGCATTCATGACAAAGCACTAAGTACTTACCAGATTAACAGTTAATTAAAAAAAATCTAGGCAGGCTAATTAAATTCCCGACGAGTGAATATTTGAGTCAGCTAACCTTCCATTGTGGTATTTTGTATCCCACTCCGTCGAGCGCGTCTTTCAGCTCTTTTAGGTCGATGTAGCCGTTGCCGCTTGTGTCCAACTGAAACAAGACAAATATAATATTTAGGTATACTCGTATTCACTCTAATCCAAAAAAATTGCACCCTGCATTTTGGGAGGTTATGGAGAAGCTCAGTCACGCAAGGAACTATGAAGAGATAGAATCCGGAATAAATACGGAAATTCGCCGAAAAACTACTCGCCACAAACTTCGAAGAACGGATAACCACTGGGGCCGGGGTAGGGGAAAAAGTCTCTAGTAACGACTACGGAGCGGAAGACGCAGTGTTGGCAAGCCTCCCAGTAGGTGGACCGACAGTACCGCAAGGGTCACTAGTAACTGGTGCATACAAGTGTTAAGTTGTCGCTTATTGAGGCGTTCTAAGGGAGAGTTGTTTGTTCCACAGTGGACGTCTTCTATACTTGGTTTGGATAGGTATTTAACTAAATGTAAACAAAATTCAGCTGCCAAATTTGGTACATTCAAGGATTTAAAACATTTTACTTATCTATCATTGTAATATGAACTAGACTAGTATATTTCAATACAGAAATGTAAATATTTAGATAGTTTAATGGGGGAATTTCAATATGTAAGACACCAATTGACGCTGTTTTGTTTACATTTAGCTGAATACCTATCCAAACCAAGTAGTGATGATGAAATTTTGTTGCCCTGAATGTACCTATTCGGTATTGAACAAGAGCGCACCGAGACGCGTCTGTTTATGAGTTTACCTATTTGTAATCGACTTGACTTCCAATTTTTATTGCGCTCAATAAGTTTATTATAAAGTTTAAAATGAAACATTGTGACTAAGTCGATGCGTCACAAAAAACTACAGGTTATGGTATGGCAAATTCAGGAAAACTGAAACCAGTAGGAAAAGCCGGACAATGGATCGAAGATTCCAAAACAAAACTAACCAGCCAATAAATATCCAGAAATGCGGACGAGAGGTGTCCATGTGGAACTTTTTGAAAGAAACTTTACAAAAATTACCTTTCCACAGAATGGTATACGTCATGTTTTTAATCGAGAGAAGGTTCTACGATACACGAATCTGTTTACCTCGACTTTAGATGAAGTCGGCCAAGAAATTCTTTTACCACCTTAAGGTTCAATGTCAGTTGTATCAGTTGTGTGGCTTAAAACACCAAAGGCTATTTATTTATTTTCACTTACAAGTCAATATCGTAAACAATCAGCCTTACTATTTTTTCCTATGTAGTAAGTAATTGTAAAAGTCTGAAAATAGAAAAAGCCGTGGTGACCTAGTAGTTTGACCTATCGCCTCTCAAGCAGAGGTTCTTGGGTTCAAGCCCCGTCCCGCACCTCTGAGTTTTTCGAAATTCATGTGCGAAATTACATTTTAAATTTACCACGAGCTTTACGGTGAAGGAAAACATCGTGAGGAAACCTGCACACACCTGTGAAGTAATTCAATGGTATCTCATTCTGAGAGGAGGCCTGTGCCCAGCAGTGGGACGTAAATAGGCTGGGATGATGATGATGAGTAAGTAGTTAACTGTTATAAAATAATGGCAAAGCACTTGCTCGACTATACGTGCGTGAGTAGGTAGGTACTTTAAAAGTGTTTAAAAGCATGAAATGACTCATTCATAACATTTTATGCCCCAACAGCACTAATCGTCATGCTTTGACTATGACACATTATTTAATACATCTTAATCATAATTTATCATAACAATCATGTCCATCAAATGAACAACCGCTTAATTAAATATTAACAACCAGTCCGAGCTATTAACTTCATACAATACAATTTAAAGGAATGCGATTAAACGAAAGTGGAATTAATTAACTCTTGATCTCTATACTACCCAGCGAGACTTAAAAAATAATATATTTTTAACTTTTTGGTCGCGCTCGTCGGACCACGAAGGTGTACACAATTTTAATGAAAAATATTTATTACCTTATACCTTTTGCAATAAGAGTCTTTATGAGAAGTTAAAAGGCTAAAGTTGGGTGTACACTGTATACTTAAATGATGATACGAGGCCAGTAAAGAATGATCGACCTTGGCTTACCTTTTACGTCGCTTGGCAAGTCGATTTATGGCAATGGATAAAAAAATAAATTGTGACAAAGGTGTGACATTGTGATATGTACATCGTCTTTGCCTTTGCATAACTTTATACCGAAGTAAAAAAGTAATCGAATCGAAACTTTCGAATTTGATCGTAGGGGTCGAAGTTAGGTCCGCAATAATTGCACGACATACAGCGTCTAAGGCAGTGGCCTCACCGCCGGCGAGGAAGCGATTGGCTATCGACTATTTTCTCGCTCAAGAAACGAACAAAAGATATATATCCGTTGTGAGTAAAAGAGACATATATTAATAGTTGATCGCTGGCTATTCACACTGCCGGCAAGAACTCTCTCTTCACTCTTTTGTCGCAGCGACAAGAGCTATAAAACTCGCTGAGCTATAAAACTAGCTCAGCTATGTTAGCTTGGCGGCCGCCCCGCTCGAGCTAGTGGTGATGGTGCGAGTAATCGCCCGGCGCACTCGAACTATCGCTTACAGCCCATCGACAAAACTACACTCGCTTCTCGTTGCTCGCACTCGTTTCTAGTTACTAGCTCTAATCGCTTCTCGCTCATCGTCGGCGGCGGACAGTGGTTACTAGCTCTAATCGCTTCTCGCTCATCGTCGGCGGTAGGACAAGTGGCTAAGTAATCAAAGACTTCTCACTGAGTAGAGCTCCAGTTTCTTCGGTTCGAAGCGGCCTGCATCCACCGTGAACCCGCCGAAACAAAGCATCATTGAGTAGGTACAACTAAAAAGTGTTAGATAAAGTCAAGAGTATTTTATTAAGAACAATAGCTTAACAGTTCATGAATAAAGGGTAAAGACAATACAGTCCGCGCAAAAACAATGCTCGTGCAGTGGAAAGCAACTCGGAAGATCATTAAAATTACTATTGCAACTAGACTACGAAAGTATATTAACGCATTCGATGCCGACAACGCATATCCACTTCGTTCTCGCGACAGTCGCTTAGTATCGCTGTCATAATTTTGCAGCCATTTAACGCATATGTGCATTTGCAAAAACTAAAGAAGCCTTCAAATTTGCCAGCCGGCAGTGAATACGGTTCATGCCTTAACAAGCACGAAAATAAGCACTAATTTTTTTACAATATCTTGGTAGAAATAGTCAGTCAGTTAACAATATCTTGATAACATTTTTATATCGATTCTAATCGTAAAATTACTAATGACATGACGACTTTATATGAGGTTCATAAGTCACGATAGGTACTATGAGTCATAAAATATGTAGATATAAGCAAAACATCCGCATAAACACGGAGTACATTAAAATCAAGGAAAATAAAGGTTAAGATATATTATATGGGCCATATGGATAGTCCTCATGTTCTTTGAGGCCTGTACCGAGCTGTGGAAGGTAAATAGATAAATATTTGAATTATTTTGATAAGTAATAACTTAACGTAGATAAAGCAGCACAGATAGGCAAATATGTAGTTCACTAAGCACAAAATCTTGTTAACTGCCTTTGTCTAGACTCAAAACAATCTACATAGGTATCTACGATGCGCATGCTCAAAGCATTTGGATTTAATTTCTCCAAAGAAATATAATAAGTAACTTGACATAACAGAAGCGAGCGTTCGCAAGTAAAATACGTTTCGAGCTGAACTTCAATTACATATTGATAATAAACAGGGACAGTGGGTACTTGGTGAGTCCAAACAATCGTGTTTACGCTACGTCGAATAACATAGTTAGTCATAATGTGATAATGACGTACGTCTTTTGAAATAAATGAAGTCATTTTTTTATAGTACGTACTTGGAAGATTGACATGGAATTCTTGATTCTGCGCGATGATAAGGCGTGATGAAGGTAATCACCTTCAATTAAAATAGATTTCTTATACCAAGTGAGACGGACGTTGAACGTAACTCTTGTCACTGTCGGAGCGTAGGTGTAAGATTTTAAAGTTGATGAGATTTACAAACCTTTATTAGACATCAAACCATTCATAACACACATTGGATGATTCGGATATAATTTATTTACATACTAAGCGCTATTTTTCCGGTATTATGAACTTAACAGTTAGTTTAATAAGAACCGTGAAGAACCTATTATCTTTGTCTAGTATTTCCGAGCGAGAACATTTCACACGGTCCCAACTCGCACTAAATTTAATCTTGTTTAACGTTTCAACACGTGAATCGCTCGTTCGCGTACCTGATAATTACAAGAAATGTTAATGAGGGAGGGCATGGTCTGCTTGGCACCCAAAAGAGGAAGCAAGGTCAGACGACTTACGAGTACCTCTACACCTTTATTTTACATGAAATACGTGGTGTGAAAGTTCTCGGTAGAAAAACCCGGGGCAAAAACTACCTTAAAACGGCGAGTGTACGTTGAGATGTGGGCGACTGTTGAAAGTTAGGCAACCCCGTGGGAATTGTTACGGGGCCCGGCCACTGGTATCTATGCATGTTAGTCAATCAAGTCAGTGTTTTACCATTTTTTATGACAGTTCCTACATCAAAATCATTAAACCTGTAAAGGAAAATAGCCTTTAATGTGCCTTTGGCCTACTACAACAGTTGCGTCGATACTGTGTTGTTCCTTTCAACGCTGTGCTGTGCTTATTGCAAGCGCAGCCATTTGAAGCGATTCCAATTGGAATTAAAATAATGTGCACCCGCCATTGACGGCCAAGTTTGGTTAATCTTCATTATTTAGCCACGTTCTTTGTCAGGACGTTAACTCTCTTACTATTTTTCTTTAACAATGGGTGACTTAGCGGACAGGGGAAGTTGGAAATCCGAGGGTGAGGCTTTTGCCCAGCAGTGGGACATAGAAAATGGCAAAATAAAAATAAAATGGGTGAAATATTTAAAATTTTAACACCTTATATTTACCCAGCTTTTATTATTTGTACATAATTTCTATTTCAATGAACAAGTCTACAATTTCAAGAACCAGGTGTAGATTCTCTTTACTTTAATCTTGCGGCATATCTTTGAGATAACTAAAATAATAGATATATATATTTGGATAAAGATTAAACGTACTTTATCGAATTTATATTTTGAGATATTTCACAAACGTCACATCTTTTTGCTGACGATCTTATTAAAAGAAGTTACAGAAGAAAGAACAACTTTCAGTTTATTTTATTATGAAACTATGTCTAAAACCTAGTGATGACCTAGTGAGAGATGGTGGTAGCAATCCGGGCGGACCTTGCACAAGGTCCTACCACCTGCAAATACTAAGTCCGGCGCGATGCGAGACCAATATCGTTGTCATATTACGATTTACGATACAGTATCTTATCGATTTCATGTTTAATGTTAGTTACCTAGAACACAGCGATGATATACATTCTTGCTAGAATAAATGCAAAAATTAGCCAATCTATCTGATAAACCTGTAGGAATAAACTTCAGAATACTTTAATAAAATTTGAACTCCGGATTGCTGGATACGCTATGGGGCTGATGTTAAAGTTCGAATGAAGCCTCAATCTTAAAAAGTTTACAGACAATTTTCCCTATTTCCAAATTATTTATCTTTGTAAAATTAGTCCAATTTTGACCATAGTATGACAATGTGAGACAGTGAAAGTGCATCAATTTTAAACCTCCGACGCAAAAAGAGGGATGTATAAGTTTGACCGCTATGTGTGTCTGTGTCTGTCTGTGGCACCGTAGCTCTTAAACGGGTGGACCGATTTGAATGCGGTGAATGGTTAATTTTATTAGACATGTTTCAACAAAATCGGTTCAGCCATTTTTAGTATACGATTTCCAGAAAATATGATTAATACATATCTCTCGTCATAGCTGGATTGACCTCACTGAGAGGATAACGGCAGTTACACGAGCACAAACAATAAAATCTATTCTATTGATCCCAGTTCAAACCAGTGCACCGTGCACCCCTCAGCAAAGCTACGACGTGTGACTCACCTCACTGAGTCAGCTGGCTGTTTACATAACAGTGGACGTTTACGCTCTTCCGTGAAAATTGGACGCGGTAAAGATTGTAAACATGACCATATGATATTTAGCATTCGGGTAATTGATATTGAATTGTTTTTATCGGTAGGGTTTGGGGATTGAAGGTGTGGTCACAGTGTAAGTAATAGGATAGGGTATCTAGAAATGCCCAATAAGGCACCTCATACATAGGCCTCCCCCATATATCTCCAGTAGCTACTTACTTAGTTCGACTACTTAGTAAAAATCAAATACGACCGGGCACTCGGTCATTGCTTTCACCTATTAGCTACATATGTATGAGCATTGTAACCTAATTAATTCATAATTGTATGTATCTGATTGGTCGATTCTTGTGGCATCCATACGTTTTCGCGTTGATGTGTTAAATGGTATAGCAATAAAATGCATATTATTTATCAATGATTTATTGTGTTGTGAGAGAAGCGTGAAAGGTTACAATCACAAACGTCACTATTATTATCTGTGATGGTAACAACGGAGAGGATCGAGGATTTCTATTTGAAAGAATAGCGGAAGTTTTAACGAAATTATAGAGTACGTCATTCTTTTAAATAGGTATCAACTACAGTTTATTATTATTATACACATCAGGCCAAAAATAAGTTACTCAAACTAATTCGAATTCCCTTTGTAAATCTTAGCTTTTATTTTCGTCTCCGTAAAAATTATAAAGTTCACGAACGGCCTGTCAAAAGTGTCAGACGCAGCATTTTTTAAGCAAGAGTCACGCCAATTATTCACGTTCTGCCATGTATGGTGCGTTTCCACACCACTTCCGACCAACTTTTAACTTGTCTGATGTGTGTCAAGGGCTCAGTTTACACTTTCATGTGCGGGTGCCAACCGGCTGATATCGCATAGCATGTGAAGAATAACAATAATAGCAACTTGGTACGATTATTTATTTTAAAATCGGAAAATCGATACCCTGATCGAAGTCGCACGGATCGTGTGTATATTTTTTTAGATATGACGATCATGCATGAAGTTAGACTATCATGTAATATCAAAGTCAAAGTATCTTTATTTGTAAACATAGGTGGTTACAATATACACAAGGTGTTATAGCGTAATTACTGGTATCACTATGTTTCGCCCACAGGCATACAAATAATTTGCAAGTTTAAAAATTACAAAAAAAAAATTGACAAATAAAAAATTCAATTAGTTAATACAATACATTTGAAAAAACAAAACATGTCAAACTATTTAATACAATACCGTATGGTTTGGTATATCTGGTTATTTCCTTTTAAATATGTTTTACATGTTTTGTTAAATTAACCTCCTTCCAGTCAAACTCGTTCAAAAGGTTGTATTTACTTTTACAATATCTGTACAACTTCGCATCCTTAACGGAAAAATTTGGAAAATTTGCAGGAAAGTCAATACAACCTTTAGAACTCTGTCATACCAAGGATCTGCAACTGCGTCCGACGGAGAAACATTAATGGCATCAACTTTCAAAAGTCTCGAAAGAGCATCTGGAACGACGTTGTCAGTGCCTCGCCTATGTTCGATCTCGAAATTAAATTGAGAGAGCCTACACCCCCACCTTGCCAATCGGCCTGTGGGATTCTCCAAATTCATGAACCACTTCAAGGCTGCATGATCTGTAATCACCTTGAATGGACGTGAACCGAGATATGCCTGAAATTTTTCAACGACAAAGATGACAGCAAGGGCTTCTCTCTCTGTTGCACTGTAGTTCTGTTCACTCTTAGACAACGCGCGACTCACGTAGGCAACAGGGTGATCAATACCATTGATGTTTTGGGACAGCATTCCACCTATACCATAAGCAGAAGCGTCGCAGTGTACTGAAAATGGTTTAGTAAAATCCGGGACAGCTAAAATAGGAGCAGACACAAGTAAGTTCTTCAGGGTATTAAATGCAGTTTCTGCTTCCTCACTCCAGGTGAACGGAGGAGCCTTCTTTCCTTTGCTAGTTAATCTGTTTAAAGGGGCAGCAACTGTGGAGAAATTTCGGATAAACCGCCGATACCAGGAACAAGTTCCTAAGAAAACCTTGACATCCTTCGCAGATCCTGGAGTTGGAAAATTTAAAATAGCAGCCACCTTTTCAGGATCTGTCCGAAGACCAAACTCGTCAATCACATATCCTAAATATTTCAGGGAACTCCTAAAAAAATTGGACTTTTTAAAATTTATTGTTAAATTAGCGGACCGCAATTTCTCCAAAACCCTGTTTAAAAGAAGTAAATGTGTATCAAAATCTGAGCTAACAATGATGATGTCATCTACATAACAAAATACCCTGCCATTTTCAATGTCGCTGCAAAAATTGTAACCAACTAAAGCATCCATCAATCTTTGTTGTCTGGCTGGAGCTCCACAAAGACCAAAAGGCATAACCTTAAACTTAAAAAGACCACGACCTGGAACTGTAAAACTTGTTTTCTCCTGTGAATCTGGATGTAAAGGAATTTGCCAAAAGCTGGAACTCAAATCGATTGAGGATAAATACCGAGCTTCTTTCAAGCTATCTAAAATCTCGGGAATGTAAGGCATGTTATAAGCATCACCCTTTGTTACTGCATTCAGTTTTCGACAGTCTAAGCAAAACCTCCAGTCACCATTTGCCTTCTGTACTAGGAGAGCAGGGTTGTTCCAAGCACCTTCGCTAGGCGTGACTACGTCTAGCTCCAGCATCCGGTCCAACTCTGCGTTCAAAGCGATCTTCTTCTCTGGTGACAAAGGGTACTGCCTCGTACGCAGGGGAGCTGCCTCTCCCGTATCAATAAAATGTTGTGTTAAATGCGTCCTACCCAGACCTTTACTTTCAAAAGAAATGTCATGAAATTTATTTATAATAGACTCAGCTAACTCCTTCTTCTCCGAACCTAAATCGTCAAAACCTTGTAAAGTGTGTATCTGGTCAGAATTAATGGCATTCAAAGAAAACAAGGAATCAGAGGGGTATCTATAGTTAATTTTATCAAAAATTTCAGGTGCTAAGTTAAATTCCTTCCAAAAGTCGCAACCCAAAATGATATTTGAAACTATAGTTGGAATGAGATGAAACTTTATAACCTTGGTTATATTATTAAAGGTAACTGGGACAAACATGTACCCAATTGTTTTACAATTTACCCCATTCGCAACACTACATGATGTGTGAGATGTTTCATGCCAGTCAAAGCCAAATTTAATTAATTGAAGGTGAGAATTATTCCCCAAAATGGAAATACAAGCACCAGAATCTAATAGTCCACACACTTCAAAATTGTTAATAAAAATATTTAAATGTGGTCTAATGTCATTAGGATCAGGTGAGAATAAAACCGAAGCAATAGATTTAAAACTGTAAAACTTAGCAACTGAACTTAACTGATCACCGTTACATTTGCTTCGGTTAGAAACTAGTTTTTTGAATTTACACACTTAGGACAATTTAGAACTGTGAAACCTTGTTCCCCACACTTGAAACATTTAACAGAAGTAGGTGTTGCCCTACACTTCCTAAAAGAATGATCAGTCTTTCCACATTTGTAACAAACAGGTTTTTGCACCGGTGCCTTCTTCACTGGAACTGGTTGTTGAACAACGGCCGCTACTGCTGGCTTTGACTTTCCACTGTAAGAATACTCTGGACTCAATGTAAGTTTTGGAGGCTCAGTAAATAAATTGGCTCGCTGCTTAGCTGACTCTAACAACCTACATTTCGCCTTAAGCTCTGCCACAGACCGAACTTCAACCAATGCTAACTGTTGACCAAGGCTCGGCCTAATGTTGTGCAAAAGAATCTCCAGTTTTTCTTCTTCACCTAAAGGCACACGCAGCCTGCTGAAAAGGCAGGACATGACAGCAATGTAAATATGTACAGGTTCATCGGCACCTTGAGTGCGGGCCCGAATCTCCCCTTTCAACCTATAGTCAAAATCAACAGAGTCGAACTCCTCTAATAACAAATCCTTGAGCTCCGTCCAAGATGTGACCTGTGACCGAACACCTCTCAACCAAATTAAACCCTTGTCTACAAACAACAATGATGCAGACTGGAAAAGCTTCTCATCCGAAACACAAAAGGCAGCCTGCAGCTCCTCAATGTTCTCCAGGAACGACCTAGGATCACCAGTACCATTAAATCTGACTTTCCATTTGGATAAATCTCTATCACCCGAGCACACAATATTTGTAGGAATAGGTGACTCTACCTCTTGTTTAATATTTATTTTTGGTTTATTCAGTGCCTCTTCCGGCACCTGAGCAGGGTCATCCTCAACATTCGGATTGCTACGCGTTCCTACCATTTTGAAAAATTAAAAGTTAAACGCGAACAAAAATGGTGGTAAAACTCACAATAAATGTTCCTAAATTCTATGGCTTAACCATTAATGTCAACCATTCAAAATTAAAATAAATTCTTGTGACTTAATAAAATCACAGTGAGATGCTGTACCACAATACACAACAATAAATAAATATGCACATAAGTATCAAAACCAAAAGTTGTTACACTCCAGAAAAGTATGGCGAGATTCTGTACTATGAACTTACTACAGCAACACTTATTATTATAAAAACAATATTAATTACTAAAGAAAATTGTTCCAACAAAATTTATGTAACTTGGTACAAACTGCAGTGTGCTTCTGTACTACAATAGCTATAAAGCTCATGTACTAAATAAAAGTTAATAAAATGAAACACTTCGACAAAAGTTATTAAACTCAATGAAAACTATGGTGCGCTTCTGTACTATTAATCAATGCAACACTTTATGTACTTTGAGATTATGATGTCTTATTGTTAACAAGTATGTGATTCAGACAAAGCAAGGTTCTTATGACTCAGTTGAAAATTTATACTGAGCTTCTATACTGCAAATTTTTACACTATGTACCACTAATGAGAATTCAGTCTTAGATTTGTTCAGTCATGTTATTTATTACTATTATTACTCAACTATTTGGAAAAGGAAGTAAAGTGCAATGTAATTTTGATGTAACTTTGTCTTAGAAAAAAAACTGTTTAAACAATTGTCTACTAAAAGGTTAAAATAAAATGCTATGAACACAAAACACACTGAGAATGTAATAAAATATATGAAAGTTCTTCAATTGAGTGTCTCTCAACTGAACAGAAATTATCTGAAGGACACTTTATGCTATTTTTAAATATGAAAGTCAATTAAATTTTCAGAAATTTTTACCCGAAGGACAAAAATGTTTTCATTAAAAAT
This sequence comes from Choristoneura fumiferana, assembly GCF_025370935.1. Classification (NCBI taxonomy): domain Eukaryota; kingdom Metazoa; phylum Arthropoda; class Insecta; order Lepidoptera; family Tortricidae; genus Choristoneura; species Choristoneura fumiferana. The sequence continues at coordinate 5,980,500 of NC_133490.1, read as the reverse complement.
ATGAAGGTTAATATGGGTACTTAATCACAGAAACCCGAAAGAAATACACACAGATTGAGAGGTATAAATTCAGTGTAGTGTTTTAGGGCGTGGCAACTAAAATTGTACACAAAATGGCCGCCAGCTTAGCTGAGCGAACCTGTACCAACCAATAAGTCACTAAAACACTCACCTACTCACTACTCGACTATGCAACAAATTTTAAGAAATCATAAAGGTTTATGAATTTGTATATTAGTGAAAATAAAACTTTTACTAGTACACAAATAACACAATTAAATATTCAGTGTATTACTGACAATTAAAACACAAAATGTGCACATACACAACCCATCAGTGAATTTAACTTAATTACTGATATGAAAAGTAGTTAACGCTACAAGTTAAAATTTAATTTAACAAACACATGTAATGGTGGTATAACTCCTACTCAAAAGAAAGGAAAAGAATTCCTACCAAAATAAAGGGAAAGTGGGCGCCATTTGCAACCTCACTGAAAACGGGGTAAATTAGTGGGGTCACAAAGAAAATGTGAAAAGGAAGAAAATCTGTGGAAAATTGTATTATCAGGAAAATTGGGAAAAATAAATAAAAAAATCAGACCTGGGTAAATATTTCAGATTTATTTTTCTGGAATCGTCAGAGGCACACATACACCGAAGTTGTGATATTCAAAAGCCGAGCATTTAAACTATAGTTTACATCAGGGTCGGTTCTCGCTACAGGTAGGAAGTTAAACTAACTTAAATGTTATGTGTAATCAGATTCCCTAATAACGTTATACCACCATTTGTGTAAAATTACGACTAATTTAAATTTTCATCTCAAGAGAAAATAAACATTTGGGCCCACCTCATGGGACAGGGCGTGGCCCCACGCCGGGTACTCCCTCCGGTTTCCTCCGGCGGTGATCTCGGGAGCCTCGTTGTTCTGCCACTGCCGCCACGATGTGATGCCCCGGAGCTAAGCGTTTGCCTTCATGCTTGGATCATGCGTCTGTCTTCTTCTCATGAAGAATGATGATGTTGAGATGAAGGGATGCGGGATAAAACCCCGAGGAAGAAAACCCGAGAATTCCGGTTAGATCCAGTTAAAATACTGTTAAATCTTGCAGTTAAATTTCAGTTAAAACCTCAGTAAAACATCAGTAAAATCCCCTCCAGCCTGTAAGCGAAGGAAAACAAAAGTCTTAGAGACAGAACGGAAAAGGTGGAACATGAAGGGCGTGCCCACACCGTATTTATAAAATTATTTGGAAGAAGGAAAAACATAGGAAAGCAAGGCGAAAACACTTACCGCAAACACGTGGAAATCGTGCATAAAAAAATGTATGTGCTGGACCCGCCAACCCGTCGATCTTCCATCGCCGATTTATGGGTTTGTTGTCGACATTAAATAAGATTTAACTTGAAAAAGTGGAAATGAGAAAAGACAGTCTTTATAGAAAAAATGGAAAATGTGTTCTTGCGTCCGCGTCGCTTCGGCTCGCAAATCGAAAAGAACGAGTGTTGCCAGAGCATTTCCAGTGACAGCTCTGTCAGTCAACCCGGAATCTTACCATTTTGGCCAACGTACAAAATTTAAGAAATGTTCTTTTTAGAATATAAAATATGTGAAATGGAGTCTAGGATTATTTTTTCTAAACCTGAAACGATATTTAAGAAAGGGAAACGCAAAACTTGGGTGAATAAAGTGTTCGGTCTGACAGACCATAAACTACCAATGGAAAATATGTTTTATTTACTGGCTACACTAGAAATGATTTAAGGACGAAGGACAATAAGTGGCTCACCAATTCACGTCACGGGAACCACAAAATGTTAAGACGAAGCGCGCGAAAGTTTGAAATATGACACTTGTCATAGTGCCGCGAAATTTAAATTTTAAATGCGAAAACGCAACGTTACAGCATCCATACGTTTCGCGTTTGATGTGTTAAATGGTTATAGCAATAAAATGCATATTATTTATCAATGATTTATTGTGTTGTGAGAGAAGCGTGAAAGGTTACAATCACAAACGTCACTATTATTATCTGTGATGGTAACAACGGAGAGGATCGAGGATTTCTATTTGAAAGAATAGCGGAAGTTTTAACGAAATTATAGAGTACGTCAACCTTTTAAATAGGTACTACAGTTTATTATTATTATACACATCAGGCCAAAAATAAGTTACTCAAACTAATTCGACTTCCCTTTGTAAATCTTAGCTTTTATTTTCGTCTCCGTAAAAATTATAAAGTTCACGAACGGCCTGTCAAAAGTGTCAGACGCAGCATTTTTTAAGCAAGAGTCACGCCAATTATTCACGTTCTGCCATGTATGGTGCGTTTCCACACCACTTCCGACCAACTTTTAACTTGTCTGATGTGTGTCAAGGGCTCAGTTTACACTTTCATGTGCGGGTGCCAACCGGCTGATATCGCATAGCATGTGAAGAATAACAATAATAGCAACTTGGTACGATTATTTATTTTAAAATCGGAAAATCGATACCCTGATCGAAGTCGCACGGATCGTGTGTATATTTTTTTAGATATGACGATCATGCATGAAGTTAGACTATCATGTAATATCAAAGTCAAAGTATCTTTATTTGTAAACATAGGTGGTTACATATACACAAGGTGTATAGCGTAATTACTGTATCACTATGTTTCGCCCACAGGCATACAAATAATTTGCAAGTTTAAAAATTACAAAAAAAAAATTGACAAATAAAAAATTCAATTAGTTAATACAATACATTTGAAAAAACAAAACATGTCAAACTATTTAATACAATACCGTATGGTTTGGTATATCTGGTTATTTCCTTTTAAATTATGCATTCGATTTTTCTAATTTTTATATAATGATTAACAATATTCGTAGTAACTAATAATATTTATTTATTTATTTCGTAGTAGTTTTGACAATCCGCCTGTCGGGTACTGACTAATTGTAAGTAATGTTTGCATGGAGCAGTAAAATTGTATGAATGTAAGACGGTGGCATTTCGGTCATGTCCCAGCAATCTAATCTAATCAATGATAGATAAGTATTTAGGCAATCGAAACGTGCGACAATCCGTTAATAAAACAAATTTACGTCAATCATTTTATTAGCCGCTTATCATAATTTCGTAATCACCAAATTATCGTTTAAATTGCTAATTTGGGACGAAAATAGATTAGCGGATGCAGGCATTTATTCCGTTTCCGTTCGATATAAAACAAATTCTCTTAGAGCAAAACATTTTTTGACCTTATTAGGGTTCCGAAGCCAAAATGGCAAATACGGAACCCTTATAGTTTCGCCATGTCTGTCTGTCCGTCCGTCCGCGGCTTTGCTCAGGGACTATCAATGCTAGAAAGCTGTAATTTTGTACGGATATATATGTAAACTATGCCGACAAAATGGTACAATCAAAAACTAAAAAAAAAAAATTATTAGCTTACCTCCCCATAGACGTAAAGTGGGGGTGATTTTTTTTTCTCATCCAACCCTATAGTGTGGGGTATCGTTGGATAGGTCTTTTAAAACCATTAGTTTCACTTATCAAGCATTTTACATTGAATACTGAAAGGCATTTAGAAAGCCTAGGAAGACTCAAGGAAGTCAATTGTCGCTGACACAGTCTTTTAACGGACATTGAATTCGCGATAAATTCTAGGATTGAATCAATGTTCAAACCATTTCTTGTTTCATCTTTATCCGTCGAATAGCTTTCTTACGCAAAAAAACAACTTTTTGCACCCATTCCCTGCCTCTCAATTTGGAATAGCGATTTAAAAGATAGTTACATGAATAATTACAGCGCTAATGTATACGGATACATTACCAAATCTAAACCACTCAACCGAACCGCTTTGGCCGCAGTAAAAAAGTCTGGCAATCATTAAATCTGTCTTAACATTCTAAGCGCGCGTTGGCCAAACTTGGCGCTGAGACGTACAATACGTACATGTAACGTATAGTACATTACAGGGTCAAGGACCGCTGGCCGATGCTTATGCGATTAGGGGACCAATGACCTAGGGAATGCCTGATCGAATGCTTGAGCCTCAATCGGATCCGTTGTGTGATAGGAGATAATCACGTGAGGTTACATTGTTCCTAACCATAGCAGTACTGCTGAAATTATACTCACTTTTTTGCTGTAAGCGTTTACCTATTTAAATCTCAGTTTAGTCTCAATTAAATAAAAAGAGAAAATGGAGTTCTAAGAACAGCAAAATGAGGCAGGTGAAACTACATCTTCTGTTTTTACTTTTTATTTGGTCTGGGACAGTAGTAATTGCCATTTCGCATGTGGGAAGAACAGTGAGACAGAACTATGAAACACATGATAACAGTTTGAAAGGACAGTAGCGTTCAAATAAGTATAGGAGTCAAATAGGACAGTCAAGCAAGAAAGGTTACATTGTCTCGCTTTGCCTTGCTGGCTGGTTTTTCACCTAGCGGGGAGCAAACTGCCCGAATAAATAGACCGGCGAGCTGTTAAAGCAGCGTTTCCACCAATAATGTGCGAGGGATATGTTTTTCATTAACCAATATTTACACATCCTCGCACTCGCACAGCACATCTCTGGTGAAAACAGCTGAGCGGAGCGAGGCGAGGTAAATGAAGAATGATGCGTCTCCATTGGTTAATGAAAAACATATTCCTCGCAACACAATCCTCGCACATCTCTGGTGGAAACGCTGCTTAACTGTTCTGCATTAGTTACTGTTTAGGCAGTACTCAGTACTGTCATATACTGTTCTGTCTCGGCGCGTGATTTTAAACAGTAGCAGTACCATGCTGTGTACTGTTCTGCCTCTTTCTGCCCTCGTGTGAAAAAAGCAGAAGGGTTTGAATTTCTGACGACGACGACGGTCCGAGGGTCACCGACGGTGTTGGCTGATAATCAGCGCTGGGGTGTTTTTAGCGCTTAAGCATTATGCTGAGCCAGTGTCCTATTCACAACCGCAATGACACACTACCTTCGTGTTGTCTATTTATACCTAATAATATTGTTGTGTCTTGTGTTGTGAATAAATATATTTTCTTTCTTTCTTTAATTTGAGGTGAAGAGCTGTGTGAAGACAGTGCAATAAAACCGTCTAGTGTATCGATCATTTAAAGTTTGTAGATGTCCTCGTTTTAGATAATAATATCGCTTCCGTTGAAACGGAGCGGAGCGAAGACGTAATCACATAATTTCAAACAAGTGAAAGACTGTATTTCAACTAATTTGACTGGTTAATGCTGGGACAAAAGTCGGCAATACATACTTGCAGCAAGTAGGTTAGGTAGGTACATCGACGGAAATTAAATGAGCTACAAGAATATTCACTTATTTCGTTGCATAATTTAGGACATCCATTGTTTTCAAAAACAATGAGTTCTGAATTGGGTTTTAACACAATATTATCCGCGTTTTATCCATAACTTGAGTCACAATGTGGTTTATAATATCCATAATTCTGAAACCTTTTAAAGGTGGGGTGCGGTGTTAAATATTAAATATGTAAGGAAATTCCCAGTTAAAAACGCTGGACTACGAGAATCCTTACTCATATTGAACAGATAGGAGTCTTTGAACGGGCGGTACATATTTACCATGATTCTTTATAACGAACTTTACTTAGGACCTATTATTCTACGTAAAACCCTGAGTTAGACTAAATACTTAGAACAATCCATGGTGAACTTAGTGGGTAAGTATTCCCAGAAACAAAAGCGCATCATAGTCGGCTTGGTCGGCCATTTTTTGTTTAGCACCTTTTTGGTTTTTTAGTTGCGCACTCGAAGGATGCCAACAACTGGACACTATTACTAAGGCTGCGCCGTTTGTTCGTCCGGTTGGCACAGGCTCATAGGGCGGGTATTGAATCGTAATAATCGTAATTTTCACGATGGATAGTAGTAGACTGGATTGAGGGAAGATATACGAAATTATTTCGAAACTGTAAACTTCATATAGATTTCTAAAGAGTCATTTTGTGTTTGTTCTTACACCCGCATAAACAGTTTAAATATGCATATTTACGAGTAAGCTTGCACTAGGTCAACGGGTCATTATAATTATAATACACCTATGTAAGTAGCACTTTATAGTTTAGTTGTGTTGCTTTATTATTGAACTAGGTTTTTCCCGCAACTTCGTATGCCAAGAATTCGTTTATCGCTATCCCGTGAAAATGCTATTTTCCGGGATAGAAACTATCCCATGTCCTTCTCTCAGGTCTCAGAATTATATTCATACTAAATTACGTCTAAACCGGTTCCGAAGCGTGAAGTAACAGGCAGACTGAGTTACTTTCGCATTTCAAATATTAGTATGGATGAAAAACAGGTCGTAAGTGGTATAAGTGGAGCGTTCCTGATACCTTGGCCGGTCATTAAATATCAGATGCTTGCGAACGATGGACTAGTAACCGACATGATTACAGGATGTGACATACACACACATTGCGGACCTATTTTAAGAGGAACATGTTGTTAAACCTGTTATTTTATGTAGTGGTCCTGTAGCTGTCGTGTGGCGTATATATCGCTTCTTTGCGACAAAACTGTGACCTCTGGTAATAGAGCAACTTTGGAGATAGCACAGTTTTGTCGCAAACGTGCGATATACCACTGCTGGGCATAGGCCTCCTTTCAGAATGAGAGGGCTTGGGCTGACGCCTCCACGTGGGCCCAGTGCGTGTTGGGACTTACAAAAACATCAGATTGTTTATATTGGTGTGCACGTAAAAATCATGGTATATTTCAAATGTAATTTCTCATATATGTAATTCTAAAAAACTCAAGAGGTGCGAGCTCGGGGTGAAACCATGATCCTTTGCTGGAGGCCATAGGTAGCATTCAGCTACCAAGACTTCACTATACCTTAACTATACTCCAAGGGAAAAAACAATCACATTAAAAAATGAAATTGATTCTTCGTAAACACGTTTCATCATTAGAAGCCGTAACCATAGCGATGAGTATTTAAATTTACATGTAGACAGTCTAAGGGTTATTTACCATTATGTCTTAGTCATATTTACTTATACATACATCACGTACGTCACGTTAAAATATGTATACAAAACAAGGTTGCATAAATATGTAGTCATACATTGTATCAAAAATATTTATCTATTACTGACACCAAAAAATTGTATTCATTACTTTTTCAGTATTATGTAATCACAAAATGCTTCAGAAAGTGCATACTTAAATAAATTCCATTTAAATGTATCCACTCGTAGGCAAAAAATAAGTATACATGAATGGGTTCCATATACATATAACCACCATTTGGCAAATATTTGTATACGCGTTTGATTCATAAATATGTAAACACGATTGATATTTTGATTCGTTTTGAAGAATTACTGTTTTGTTAAGATTACATGTGTTGTCTCTTTCGTAACCTGCATGCGGGCAGGGACATACATACTACGAATCCATACTCCATTAAAATAATATTATATACTGGTGACCCGTTCCGGCACAACACGGTTACGGTATACATAGACACCGTGAATCAACTATTATTTTGTGAAAACCGCATCAAAATCCGTTGCGTAGTTTGAAAGATCTAAAGCGTACAGACAAAAAAAGCGACTTTGTTTTATACTATGGAGTATGCATTGAAAGTAACTCTCTGTCTGTTCCGGTATCACGTCGAAACCGACTGGTTTCGACTGTCAAGGGCTTGAACATAGGGTATTAGTTTTTATCTCCAAAAGCAACCCTTAAGGGGAGAAATGGGGATGAACTGACTGGAGTGAGCTGGATGAATTTGTATGGATATATTTAATTTTTAATACAACCATCAAATCACCAATACTTGACGTCCAGAGTGGTCATTATATCGACTAAGCCAAAGCGATCAAGTTGTTCAGGTCATCCACTGAGGACAGATCCACTGAAGCATCTATAATTTGCAATCTTTAATCATTGGTAATTTTAATTATAGATCTCTCACTCATCGTACGAAACACAGTAGCAGACTAGCCAGCTCCTGCTTCACGTCGATATTCTGTGAGAGTCTGTTACTACCCCGGTCGAGCCCGCCCATTCGTACTTGCAAAACCAAGAACGGCTACAGTGCGGCTCTACCACTAACAATTAACAATATAATTAAAATAAAAACAAAAAAATGCTTAGTTGCACCTTTCGAGAATGACCCCTAAACTGAAATACTCAATATTTACAGTCAATTCAATCTAAGGGACTGTCAAGTGCGTTATAGAATAATCGTGAGATAGACGTATGCAGTGACAAGTCCGCACTGTTTTCGTGAATTGGTCAAATCAGTTAAATTATACAACTACGATTCTATGCCAGTAGACAAGGTTTGTTGTTGCAGTCTGGATACATATTTATGCAAGTAAAAACATGGTATACAAATGTAATTTCTCATATATGTAATTCTAAAAAACTCAAGAGGTGCGAGCTCGGGGTGAAACCATGATCCTTTGCTGGAGGCCATAGGTAGCATTCAGCTACCAAGACTTCACTATACCTTAACTATACTCCAAGGGAAAAAACAATCACATTAAAAAATGAAATTGATTCTTCGTAAACACGTTTCATCATTAGAAGCCGTAACCATAGCGATGAGTATTTAAATTTACATGTAGACAGTCTAAGGGTTATTTACCATTATCTCTTAGTCATATTTACTTATACATACATCACGTACTACATTGTTAATAATGTATTAGTAAAAAATATGTCTATACTTGGATATGACCTACACTTTAAAACTTTTTAGATTTTTCGTTAGTAGAACGATCAATAGTTAAGCAAGCAAGGGAGAAAAAATTGTTACTGGTGTTTTTCAATCTGTGGGTCGCGTCGCGACTCCGGGGGGTCGCGGTATCTTTAAAATATCCCGTTATTGTGTATGATTATTCAATGTTTGTATTATCAACGTAAGATAATATAAATAACTGTTAGTGGAGGTAAGCAGGGGGTCGCCAAATATTTTCCAAACCAAAGGCGGCCACGTCCTGAAAGTTTGAAAAACACTGCTCTAGAGCTATCGCTTCGCTTTCAACGCTAATTCCGGCCTTCAATACTTAATTTTTCTAGACCACAGGTTTTTGGGGAAAAAAACCGGCCTTGATTATGCTATCAGCGGAATACCACGTTCAATCATCAACGTAGTCGTCTTCAACACCTGTCACACAGAGGTCAGGTCACGATGATTATCAGACAATAGTCTTTTGGGAAGTGGATCATGAGAACTTAGCGGTACACGGCGGCAGTGGGAACTTCACACGATCGTGAGGGGTGGTCAATGTAGCTGTAATGTTATGGTAATGTAAAAGGTGCTTTAAAGCTTGTGTGGATGTTCTTAAACTGTTCTCCGTATTTCGGGTCAGATTAAGGTTAAGACAAGAATTTTTCTTTAAAATTAAATATCAGCATGTTTAATTTTGAAGAAAAGCAGTCACATTGGAATTACATTGGCAGGTAACTTATTCGAACTTGTACACAGATCATAAGGTAGGACCTCTGGTGGTCAGATTGATTTGTTTGCTGACAGTACTTAACAAGACTCAGAAGGACTAAAATTTTACAGAAATTTTTTTTTTTAGTTAAGTAAAAAGTAAATAGGTCGCTGTAATAAAAACAATTTGGAGTAGCGGTAACTTGCGAAAGGTGTCACGTACGGGTGTAGTATATTTTATTATTACTATGCTTCTGCTCTAGGGAAGATATGTTGAACACATAAATTCGTATACCTATCTGATTCCTATGCCCAGTTTAACTTGCTACGATCAACTTCGTAGTTCAATGAAAGTAGGTACTCCCCCATGAGTAAGTTAAACTTAGTCCGTGCGGAGTCAGCTCGGCTCACAGCATTGCATTACGAAAAAAAAACCTAAAGAAGTCCACGACGAGCTTAAATGATAGTTTTCTACGAACTGGCCTACGCGCCTGTGTTAAACACATGTTCAACGACTGCTTATGTTTGTATGGTAACACAGCTCATTGTACCAGTGAATTTCAGTTTAATGTACTATTTTGCTAAATACTAAATGTTGGGTAGTATCTTCGGACTTGCTTCATACATCGGAATTCGCTTAAAAAAAATAGGACAAAACGGTACAGCTGTTCACACAAACGTTTTGCTTGTATCCAAGTCCGTTCTGACCGTAAAATGTGTAAACATAGTGTGGAAATTTAAATGAACAACGGAATATTTCTCATCATACACTAGGGCCTAGTGGGTGCAAATTAAAACAAGCCTCGTGAATAATTCAAACGATGCAAATCCGCACTACATTATTACGTTATTAAAAACGTATGCAGAATACTAAGTCGATTGCAGTTGCATCGCATAGAGTAATGATAGCAGAACGTAGTGACTGTATGTAGACATAGACATAAGACGTTGTCTTTGTAAGTGTCATTATTTACTATCTTGATGACACTTGAGGGTTATTATTACTGGATTATTTGTTTATTACTTCTATTCAGTTGAGTACTTCAATGCGACGCGGTGACTTTTTAGAGCCCATTTAATAAAATGAACAAATTAAATTCAAGCATTTTTTTAACATAGCTTTTATATGCGTCCAAGTTGTCTCGCAATATTCATTTCGCTCTACTGCGACGACCAATTGCATTGCTTGTCATCAAAAAACATTAATCTTATTTAGAAAAAAGTATTTATTTTTTCTATGTAGATGAATGAATTGATCGACCATAACAATGTAATTAAACCCTAATTCCTGCCATTAAAAAAGCGTGGTAGGTATTAAATTGCGCAATTTCGCCTTCAGCTTCACTCTAAAATATGCAATTTCGGCGCCAACTCATGGCACTCGAACAATGCAATGTTGCAAACTGCAAGGTTTCTACTTCCGTGCATCTAGATTAAAACGCATTTAGCTTGTGCAATCGTCGATCGCCTTTCCCTGGCAAACGAATTCGCAGCCACTTTCGATACCAATCGACAATCGAGTGCGTGGCTGCGTGTTTAATTTCGATCGAAGTTCGTTTCGATTGCGAAATTTTACGTAACGCTTGTCGATTCCATTTTTTTGCTACAATAAAATCGGGATGTGGATTATTTTATTGCGTAGTGAAGAAAGGTTATAAATTAAAGAATTGTTGCAACTGGCAGCTTGGTCTGAGCACACCAATGTTGCTATTTAAAATTTAATTTTTAGAATTTTCATCCAAGGCAATAAGCTACCTGTGTTCTCCGGGTCGTTAAGATCATTTAGGCTCAGATTTTCTAACTTGATAAACATTGATTTAATAGTTAGTTTGACGATTTCAAAATTCCAAATATACTAAAAGACTATAAGACCCTGTCCAGACAGAGCGATTGCGCGCGCGGGTACTCGCGCGTTCCCGAGGTACTAGAGCTACATAGACCCCGTCCAGATGCTCTCGCTATGGAAGCGCGATCATCCCATCCTACTTACGTCCCACGGCTGGGCACAAGCCCCCTCTCAGAATCTCACCAAATGTCTTACGATAAAAATATTGTTTTCTTAATACGTGTCCTGTAGTTAACAATGCCTTCAAGCGCTATACTTCCCTATAGAACTGATGCATGCTATGTGAGTTTGAGTTTAAAGAGTATCGAAGAGTAAACGTTGATTTTTAGTAAATAATCCATGTAAATAAGCCGATAGCGTGCATCTAAGTATCCAACGATAACTTTCGCAACATGAAAAGGTGAAACATTTTATGAGCCAGACCAAATGTCACCGTACCACCTAGTACTGATTTCAGTCTGGCTTATAGTATGGCTTCACAGCGTTTGACGACTTGTATCACCCAATAACAATGTTAATCGGTTTAGTGTCTTCTAAGCTGTTGCTTTAATTCGTATCGTTGGGTAGGTTTTCGTGAACAATCTATAATACGTAAACTCTTGTACATTAACTTTCGCTTTCGAAATAAGAATGTTTATAGCTTTTTCAGTTCCAGACAACGTTAAGTAACTGTCGAGTATTTTTGTTCTTTTATTTGATCGATCCGTCTGGTAGGAAATCGGTCCTTGGCTCTTTTGCCATTCTATTTCCAACTCCGATCAATTTTTCCATATTCTCATTGCCTCTTCGCATTATGTGGCCAAAATATGAAAGAATTGGTGGCATATGGTCGACGGATTTTCATCTTGAGCTGTGGTAGAACCATGATAGAATCGTCACATTTGTTCACTTGACAGTCCAGCCGACATATGATAAATTAAATGAAAAAGTTTATTGGTTTTAAATAAAAGCATAAAACATACTACCTTACCAAAATTAAAGTCAACCTACAACTAGAAGTAGGTCAAATCAGACTTGAAAGAGTTGATTAGACATATCCATCCACAGACACTGTGACAAGTGAAAGCTAATGCTTGGGAATGATGGCACTACTCGTGAACACGGCCACTGTAATGTTGCCGAAACGTCGAGGTAAATATTACTCGTGTGTGTTAGCGTGATAAGTCCTGTCCTGTGCGTGGTATTATGACTATGAGTGAAAATCACGAAAGTTTAAGACATTACATTACACCACTGTGTAGATCAGATCAGATCAGATCATAATGTTCGCTGGAACAATTTCAACGAAAACTATGTGTCAAGTCAACCAACTGCCAATTAACAAAAGTGCGGACTAAATTAGGAGTTAATAGAGTTAAAATATCTGTCAACTTGTCGCTCTGGTTCCAAACCGGAAAGCATTTATGATTCAACAATTACATTCTAGGAACGACAAAGATTAGTACCAGAAGAAGCGAGCACCTGCTTTTGACAGTCACGCGATCTATCATACTCATACTTATACGTGAATCTTAAAGAACAAAATAGGTTAATACAATTTAAATCAGCCTGACATCACGCATTAAGGGGAAGAACTAATTTTACATGAGATTTATATTACTGAATGTCGATATCTTGATCTTTTAAGAATCTTCAACCGCGGCATGGGGTTAAGCGATTCAAGCAAGACCCGTAAAAGTATAACGGTCGTTTCTAAGACATTTCAAAAACGTCTATAACAAAGGCGATAGATTGGATAAATAAGATCTTGTCTTTAGGCGTCAAATGACAAAGGCAGTAGCAAAAAACAGTAGTAAAAACTTTAGCACCCGGATATAAATTAAGTTTGAAGTAAATCTTTTTTAATTGTTCGTATCCAATTGCTTTTCTTCAATTTATTATTACAACTGTTACTATACTAACAAAGTATAGACCCTGAGTCGGAAATATGGATTTTTATCACGCCTCTACTGCAGAATAAGTAATAAGAAAAACATTATTTTATTAGTTGGACATCCATGAAAGTAAATCAATTTTGCATACTAACTTTCTTCCACGTCCATGATCGGATTGACTTGATATCAGACTGGTGTCTTTTTTAAAAACCTTTATCTTTTTTTAAATAAACTAATAACTGCGGCATTGATCTGCCTAATACGATGAAGTCTGTTAATTATGAGGGAAAAAGTACTGCATGCATAGTATTTCAAACAGAATCTTTATCAACAGTAAGCCGTTATGCGTTACTGAACGGAACGGGATGCAGTCCATGATAACATTGAAGATATAAATAGTATCATACTACGAAATTAAGTGCGATACAGCTCAATCATTGTATGGAAATGTGTGTGATTTGATATGCGTTGGTTAAAAGAGATAATATATCTAAATATATGGGGAATGAGAAGAAGAGTCGCTATTAGCTGCTTAATACGTGTGAATTTGCTGTGAAACTGGAGTATAGATACGTTAAGTTTTAACTATATTTAAATTTCATACTTAGGGGCTGTTTCACCATCCATTGATTAGTGTTAACTGACGGTTAAATGTGATGCCGTCTCTATTTGTTTTGTTCGAATAGACGGAGACGGCATCACATTTAACCGTCAGTTAACACTAATCAATGGATGGTGAAACAGCCCCTTAGTGTACGTTCGATTGAAACTTTTTTCTTCAGAATTATTTTATTATACGTGACCTATCCTATGAAAAGTGGGCAGGTGAAGACACTCGTGGTTAAACAATTTACGACACTGGTTCAACTGCAGTACCACTTCCTTGTTTAGAGCAGCGGTCTACAAAATCAGAATCGCCATGATGTTGTCCAACCTCCGATAGGAGAGGAATGGGAAGAAGACATGACCTATTTAATCAATAATCATTGACTCTGTCTGACGACCAACGCATTGACACGCTAGACACAGATGGCTAGCAAAAGTTAATTTTAACAAAGCATTCGTTTTAAAGATACTAACTGACGAACAAGACAATGTTGCCAGCAAATGAGTCTCGATTTAAATAATAATATATGCCAAGCGTTTCTTAGTCGACCTTTAATTGCTATATACTGTTAACGGAGGTAGTCATGCAGTGTTCGTTTTGCATTCATGGGAATTTCAACTGAAATACATGAAGAGATGTGGCGCGGAACGATAAAATGTACATAATTATATTAATCATCTGTATAATAAAACAATCTACCCACAATATATACAATAATATAATTTGTATTTACTACGTAGTAAAACATAAGGAATATCCACGTTTGTAAAACAAAGCTCAAAACAAAAACGCATCTCTACCCAGAATGTCCCGAATCTGTTATTTTTAACCGACTTCAAAAAAGGAGGAGGTTGGATTATTTACACTAAAAAGCGTGTTTGTATTTTTTGTTATACAATTTTTTATGGTCTTATTCAAGTCGCTGCAATCTTGGCAGAGTTGTCGATCGTCGGTTGAGACCGACAGCTTAGATCCGATCCTTTGAGTTTCATGACGGCTTCCGAGGAAAATTGTGGAAGTTTCCTCGTGCTTTCCACACCACAGTACTGGAATGGTTCGTATAAAGTTGGTCCGGTCGTATATTATTGCCTAACGCAACCGTTTTCAACACTTCTTTACATCTAACTGAGGATGAGGGTAGAAAGAGATGGTGTTTTAGCGCGCCGTCCCTCTTCCAAGTATCGCTAGATTTTTCAAGCAACGGCGACGACGGGAGACGAGCCGCATAGTGCGTACATAGCCTTAGACAACACAGTCATAGGTCTCTTAGGCTACGTACGCACTATGCGGTTAGCCGCGCAGTTTTAGTGTGCCGTCCCTCTATAAAGTATCGCTTGAGAAAGAGACGGCGCTCTATAACTGCTGGTTAGCCGCATATTGCGTGCGTCTGCGTAGCCTTAGTGGCCTTTATACACAGACATGATATAAACAAGCTGTTTATATGAAGTCCGTGCATTTACAATCCGCAAGAGAAGAGACAGGCTCGTCCTATTCTAAAAAAAAAACATAGTATCTAGTTGTGGTAACGTCAAGCTCTGGCATATCGTTCGTTCCTCTTATCTCGGTTATCTTAATGAATACTAGTAATTATTAATGAGCTCCACACAAGACAGCTTATTAATGAGCCGAGCGAGACTAGTCACGGACGGACGGTCAGACAAAGAAAGTTATTGTGATATTTTTGCATTGCTGACAAATTATATGGACGAGGGGAGAGTGATTTCTTGCGCTTTGATGTTGCTAATTGCATGGAAGAATTTATTGTTCTTATAAATGATACTGATTTGAGTTAGATAAATCAATATGTCTCACTAAAAATATCAAAAGAATTAAGCTTAATTATAAAGTTATCACAAGCCATTTTTGTTAATTTTATAACGGACAACTCCGTTGTATTTGTTCATAACATACTTTGATATTTTCTTATACACATGTAAATTAAAATTAAGTAGGTATACTTTTAATACCTACTTGTAATATTTTGTTCATTTATCGCCCATAAAATACAGTTAGACATTGCATTTTTACTTATGAACTACAGCGTCTCGCAATTAGATATCGTTTTCTAAATGTGAATTTAGTGATGAATGATGATCAAATTACACAAAGACAAACAATCATTTCTTTAACCGACTTAGAAGTAGGTTAGAACACAGCTTCAGCTATCTCTTTTTTAAAGATAGATGTGTGAGGGAGAGCGATGATGCTGGAGATGTTTGTAGGGCAATTCCATTTCACCAAGATACTGAAACTTTCCATGCGGCATTCTATCTTTAATGAGAAAAAGCTATCAAATGTTATCCGAACGTTTGCCAATCTAACGGATCCATAACGCTTAACAACCCACTTTAAACTATGTATACTTCTAATCCTCATCGACAACACAAACCAGTTCCGTCTAAGGTGTTGTTCTAAACACAGTACCGTTGCATGCCTTACCCCAATCGGAATATCCTTTGAGCGCCAGTATCGGACCTACGAGCTATTTGCACCAAACTTGTAGGCGCACGCGCACCGTTTCCGCAATGACAGCATGCCCGACACGTGCTTGAAATTCGATTGTTAAAGGTACTCTATGGCACAAAAGAAACGTGCGGGTAAGATGTTAGAGCAAAACGCCGTACACAGAGCGTTCTGTCAACTTCTGTCGTATAAGTGCGTCGTGCGTCCCATTTCAGCAATCGAAGGATTTAGGCAGCGAGATTCAATCAATAAACACCGCTGTGGTGTAACTGCCAAAAGGGTATTTTGAGAGACGTCTGGGCAGCAATAGAATAGACAGTTTAGATTATGCCATTTTCATATATCACGTGATAATAAAAAAAACTTGTAAAAAATAATCTGACTGTCTGCTACATAATGTTTCTTCAAGTTACGACTTTGAACTGAGAAAAAAAATACTGCACAAAATGTCGAATTTCTAGAACAAGTAAACGTCGGGTGACACTTTAGAGACGTTTATCCAAGGCGTGGTTTCCTTAATACCTGAACATACACGAAATTCTACGCTAATGCCATTCGAATTACGGTCTCCCGTCAAGCTTTACTTAATCACCAGTTTCGCATTTTTCCCCAGGCAAGGGTACTTCGTAATTATCATTCCCAGTAAACTGTCATGAGCAAAAACTGCGATATTCAGCGGAACGGGACGCGGCAAAAAAGCTGGTAAACGGCGAGGTCAACGGGGTGAAGTCTGAATACCTGATACAAATAGCTGACTTCAAGCTTATCGTAAATACCGGATGCATCAACATTGAATTTCCTCGAAACATTTGGTAGTTCATAAAACTTCAGTTTGTGTTCTTCATTAATAACACCCACGTTATCAAAACAAACGTTTGCTCGCTCAGCGCATTACAAATATTTCTCCGCGTCTCATAAACCCCCTCGTCACCTCCCGGCCCTCTTACCTTAATGCGCGGTGACTCACAGACTGTTGACCTAACCAAAGCGAACAAAACCGCGGTATGCTTTGTGTGAGTTAGATATCGGACGACGTTGCTTAGTGTGCGTAGGAAGGTATCTTCGAAGCTATGCGAGCCTGGTAACTCGGACGCTGTAAAGCCGTATTAAAGGATTTAGACGGCTTATTTCGAAAATCTTTATCGCTATATAGTTTTGTTATGACTGGCTTGCACTGTGATATCGATTATTTAACCCCTTTAGAACTATCCCTATTCATTATAACCCCAAGTGACGGACACGTGTTGTTTTGCAGTTGCAACTATAGCGTGTTACGCAACTATTTGCAACTCGATGTAATGCAAACCGAATAATAAACATTTCCAGCCCATTCTCTAAATGACCCAAAACATTTTAGCCTAATTTGTTAACTAAATAACGATTGACGTTTATTGTAATACGATAATGGATCGATTTTCTTATTTCGCTTTTTACTCTTGGATTGGTCAATTATAAGACGTTGTCACGCGCCATTGTTACTTAATTTGCTCTCACTATCGATTTTATTTATTACGATAATAACGACGTGTAGATAACGCATGTATCGAAATTAATCATATATTTTCGCGACAGAAAAATGTGTGAAAGAAATTTAGACGTAATTCGATTATCGAGGATTTAAACTAATTGTGGAGGAAAATTAATTAGTTAATACAAATCGCAGTTAGCCAAACATACGATAGACGATCCATCACGCAATATTGAACAATTTTATATTTATTTCTTTGTTTGCTTCAAAGCTTGCAAGTTAATTTTGATCCACTTTTAATTTTATTTACTTATGATCATTTATTTAATGGTTGAATTGACTTAAATTACATGTGTAGGTTACATACAATGCAAAATACAGTCAAGAAAAAGTACAGCCAGCGAAAGATTTAATACAATCTCTAGGAGGAAATTGGCCTTAAGGCCTTGTCGCAACAAGAAAGCGAGCCCTGTTGATTCACGGGCCGCAAGCCGCAAGCGATGCTCGATTGTATGCATTTAGTACGTAAACGAGTGATTCATTTTGACCACATCACTCATCGGTGAAAGTTGCCAGATGACAGAGCGATGGAATGTGCGAAAGGTTGAATTTCATCAGTTTTCTTAAGCTGTTGCCCGTGACTCCGTCTGCGAAGAATTCGTTTATCGCACGCCCGCGGGAATAAAAACTATTCAGGATCTCTAACTGTCGCTTTATCAAATGAAAGAGCGATGGTATGTGCGAAGGTCGAATTTCATCGGTGATACTGCAATACCGCGTATTGTAACTAGCTTTTTTCCACTGTACTAACAGTACTAACATTGTACTGTTTTGACAGTGAAAATTAGACCTTATGAAAAATGCTAGTTACGCGGTATTTCAGTATCACCGTCAGTTTTCTTAAGTAAATCCGTAAATCGCGCGCCCGCAGAAACTTAACAGTTTTCCGAGATAAAAACTTACTTTTGCAGGGTCTCAAACACACTTGATCTGAAGGGTTAACTTGAACTAACATTGTATGTGCTACAAACATTTCATTGCATCTTTAATGTCACTTATAAAGCAATCGTAACACGCTATGTAGTCTACCTTTCGACTAGCTAGGAGCAGTCTTTTTGGTTTGATAAGACTTTAGTCTTCGACACAGGGACTCTGCTTCAGCCTCATATAGATAGGTAATCTCAGCTTACCTAGAGATATCTAACGTCGTTAAATAACTAACCTTCGCTTACCTTATAGATCCTGTCCATTACAATATGCAAAACAGTTGACTCTTTAGCGCGTAAACGCTTACGACGGCATTCCATTAAATAAAGCTGCAATCCGCAAATAGGTACCTAAGTTCCATATGAACGAAATGAGACACCGATTCGCTCCACGTTGTTGAGTTCATTGTGCATTTTGAATGAGAAATTTAGGGTACCGCAAATAGAAGTTTATATGACTGTACTTTTTACACGGTCGTTTGCGGGGCATTGGCAACTGCCTTTTTGTTTTTTGTATTAGTACGAAATGATGATTAAGCTTGTTTATTTATGTGCCCGAACACGGCTTGCAAAGTCAAGCTTTATTTTAAAGGTCCTATATCCTATATTTCCCTTGGTGACGGCATCACGCCTGAACGGCTGGAACGGCTTTTTTGTTGTGTTTGTTATTGTCAGGAGAAGGTTCTAATAAAAGAAGATTCAGAAAATTAAAAAAAAACTACACCGGGGGCGAAGCCGCGGGCACCAGCTAGTATTTATATATATTCCACCTATTATGGTCAGCTCAGCTATCAATTCCAGTAAGGCATCATCAGCAGGTGCAATTATAACTGCACTTTTTAACAGTCAAAGGTTTTGAGTGGAGCTACAAACATAAAGAGAACAGTTATGCAGCATGTTATTTTTCTATTGAAACAGTTACATTAAAAGCCATAAATACACCGTTGTTTCTCAAAAACGCATACCAATCAACGTACGGAGCCCTTATAACAACATCTGGTCGAACTTGACTCGCCGCTTTTACTCATCGGTCATTGCCATTAAAAACTGTTCCGCCCATTATCGCAAGACACGTCGAGGGTCAAACAATCACACCTTCGACTTCGCTACAGCAGAACTACGCGGAGATAGGAGGATCTCTTGTAACTGGCGAGGCTTTTAAAGGATATTTTTTGCTAGTTTTAATGAGTATGTCACGAAGCTGCCTTGTTGGATGACAACTTGAAAAGAGTCGCTTTAAACGCAAAAGTTGGCTGTTCGGGTGGAGTTGAATCGTAATTGTATATGCTCTTGAGACCTGACTTTTTAACAGATTTGTTATTTTTGAAATTTATTTATTTACGTGTGCTCTGCCTACCCCATTTGGGAATACAGGCGTGATGTTTGTGTGTGTGTATTTCAATATGCTTAAAATTCTTTATTCAATGGAAAGTTCGTGCTTTATAAAGTACATTCGGCCGTTATTCTTAATTGCTTCTTTATAAAGTACGCGAGGACTCAGGAGGACAAATGACACCATTGAATTGCTTTCTTCAGCGTAAATCTCGCGGTATCAAATGCCATTTTGCACATGAACTCTGAAGAACACCGAGGTGCGAGCTCGGTTCGAGTCCCATGATCCTCAGCTTGAAGGCATAGCTCAAACCACTACGCTAACATGGCTTCCCCTAGGTTAAGTTACCTAACTTTTATGCAGCACAACCATATATTACGTCAGTACGCACTTGAGACCACATTCTTAGGCCAAGGCCGATGCATCGGACTACGCTCGAATGCCTCACTGTGCAAATAACCAGTATCAATTAAATACTATGTTAGATCATATAATTTAATGTCTGTAAAGATTTGATGGTAAGTTCAAGTTTGTACTGTCTGAGGAACGCAACAAGATAACTGGAAATTTCCATTCACAATATAATGAGAAGGTTTTGAGATTGGTTGGGGAGAAATGAAACTTACTAAAAACTATTGGGAACAGAACAAAGATAATAAGGCTTATCTGAGTGAAACTTTTAAGGGCGAAGAGAAGACCGAGTTTAATAAATCATTTCAAATAAATTAAGGAGAATGTCAGTCAGCGCCGCGTCATATAAAAGTAACGTTTAAAAGTAACGTTTATTTACTACAGCACAGCATTATATATAATAATAATAGTTTATTGCATATAAAAAAAAAGTACAAAAACAAATATTTATAAAACAGATAACAATCCGTAGGAAACAATTTGCTGTAGGTACATGTTCACACAACAATTAACCCTCTAACTCCTAAGCTAAGTAAAAACTTGTATTATAGGAATAGGAGTTAGTGGCCGACCATACGCAACCATGCACTTAAGGCATCACAAAAACGTGTCTAAATAATGCAAGATATATGTTCCTACGCCTAAATTTTGAAAGTAAAAAAAAATAAAAAAATAATCATAATAATAAAACTACAATTCTGAGTCTCAAAAATTTTACAACAATAATAATAGCAAACGAAGTCAACCGAGTATATGAGTAAACCGAGTATATGAGTCATGAAGGCAAGATATGGCGGATTAACAGTGGGGCGAAAGGGGCAGCTAGCTTTGGGCCTCCAGTCTCGGAGGCGCCTCCAAATCTCCGCAAGTTCTCATGATAAAATCTTGTTCCCTCAACAAGGTCAAAAATGTGTTCAGTACATTAACTTCTAATAGTGGGGGGTTTATTCGGCTTTGCCGCCCCGGGCCCCGAACGAGCTTAGTCCGCCAATGAGTATGGTGGGTAAAAAGGGGAAAAGAGTAGCGTGCAGTTCGTAAATGATGATGAATGGTCTAGTGTATGCTGGGGCGTGCATTGAGGGTAGGCACTGGCACTAGGCAGCTGCCTACCCTGGAATTGACCCACTGCACGCCAATGATGAATGATGAAATCTGTACCAATGTTTTACAGGAAAAAAAGAATAAGCTAAAGTTACCTTTTCTTCTTCTTTTAATAAAACCAGTGTTCTTATACTCTCTTTGCAATAACCATAGAGAACAAGTAATCTCTTTACAGTTAATATTCTTATAGGAAGCTTCTGTAGATCAAAGACATTAAAAGATAAACAACTCCTTTTATAGTTCAAAGTGTTCTTTGGTGAATCATTGCCACTTACAGCAAGGAGTGCCAAGTTTGTTTATGTTACCTGTCTGTCTGTATTTCATCAAGTAGCTAAAGTTATGTTTATATTTAATGGAACAGATAAGTTCTCAGTATCAACTGTTTTTGTCTATATGATCATCTACATACCAACTTAATGAGCAAGACCCATACATAGAAATGTTAATATATTTAATTAAACACATTTTATGTACCTACATGGTTGAAATTTTTGTTGAGTTGATTAATCACAAACATTAGGTACATTCATCAGTTAATGACTTAACAATGAATTAACTTCTACTAACATGAGCAAGAGGCATAATGTATACTCACAGACATTAAAATATGACATATAATGATAACATGAAGTTTAAATTTTTTGTTATGAGTAAGTAATAATAATCATTACAGTCATCACCAGATAATTATTTAAATATCAATTAATAAGTGCAAATGATGCAACTGACCAAAGATATTTCACTGCCTTGCTTAATTAAGTCTAAATAATTACCTAGACCTAGGTACATTATAGTAAAACCAACATATACATATTAATCATCACAAACTTGAACATTTTCTATTGCCACTAAGACTACATTGCCATACAGGAGAAACAATTACGACTTGTACTGTGAGAACATTCCATAGTGATAGTGGATTATGATTCAAGTATTTCAACTGCTACAATTTCAACATAGGGTGATGGCACCACCAGTCATAGAAACGAACCAATAGTGTTTTCTATTCAAAAACTTTCCACAATCATACTCAATAATGCCAAGGACATGTGCCTACTTAAAATTAATTCAACACATTTAGCAGCACAAGTGCCTTATTGACTTAGCTGACATCATCCGTATAGTTATGTTTTCCATTGGTACAAGCAACCTCTGTATCAATCAATATGATTAAATAATAAAAACTGGCTGCAAGCCTTTTAGGTCTTTTTGTCTAGATAACAGTTTAAGTTTGTTGAGTCAATTAATGCGGGATATTTATATTCACTTGTCATTTAATTAATCTAGCGGCTCAGTCAACCGGTGAATAATTAGAGAACTATACAATTTTCTGCATTAAAACCTATCTTTTGTTCTTTCCAGGGTCTCTTTAGCATCTCTGTGCCAAATTTCATCTACATTGGTTCAGTATGACTCTGTTGCAATATGAAAGCAATACATTACATAGAGTAGGTAAAATCCCAGAAAGTCCGGTAGACCTTTCCTTTAAAAAATTATGCTTTCCTTTAGAAACATTCATTTACTGAATCGTGTGACCAATTGACCATTACCAATGACAATCAGAAACAGATTGATTGATTTTAGGGTATATTAGCAAGTGAACCAACAACTGCAGTACTGTTAAATAATTCAGAACACAATGTCGCAAGTATTGATCTGCTATATATATCATAGTAGTAGAATAGAATTCCTTCTAAAGTATTTTAATAACACTTTGTTAAGAAACATTATCTTAGTCACATAAGCTACATGTACCCATGTGTAAAGGTAGGCATGTGTCATACATTACCCAAGAGGTATTTGTACTGTGCCACATGTTTTAGTATTCAAAAGGTGTATATAATTGTCTCCTTGACATGTTTTAGTCATGAACAGAATGACTACCTATCAGTCTTACATATTATAGCACAAAATGGAAGCTCTTACTGCTACAGTTTTCTTTTGTCTGTTTGGGACAACGGAGGCTTGGTTTTAAATTTCAAATAAGCTGTAAACTTGGAGGCATAATTCTCTAACATACTCAGAATCACAATTGTTTTCACCACTTCTTATGGTCATAATTATGGGATAGACTGAGGGTAGAATGAGGTATAGAATGCAAACACTAGCACCAGAGCGCTAGACGATACGGCCACAGGAAAGGAAAGCAAATTGTGTTGTAAGCTAATTTGGTTCCTGTTCCTAGGGCACCATAGAATTTAGTCACTATGACATTGAAGTTTTTCAGTAAGCTTTGTTATTTGACAAATAAAGTTATGCAGGATAAAGTTAGTTCTCTAATATACTTAGGAGCAAAGAAATCAAGGCGCCCTTGCAATATTTACATTGATTTTTATGTTTTTTAGGTTGTAAGTGTTATCATGGAAACATAAAAATTTGCTAGGTTGGCTCGATTTCTTTGCTCCCAAGTGTACATGAAAGCATAAAGTTTTTTTTAAAACTTTAACTTGAAGTCTATATAGCCCTTGTCTTGTATCAGTATAGTATGTTACAAGCAGGTATGTCTGGAATAAAATATCAATTAGGTGAAGTTAGTAAATAACAGTATAGGTAGGTACAGTCTAGGCCCTAGCCATTAGACTCTAGGGCATAAATATCCGCCAAAAAGAACCAAACCCAAAACATCAAAACTATCTACATATACACCTTTATGCCACTTTGGCTGTATTTATTTACACCCTTACTTATGGTTACATTATTTACACCCTTGACTGTACATTCACCAACATAATGTATTTAACAATTTGTGATCCTTATCCCCTCATATGCTTTTTTAAATCAGCAGAATTTGTGCTATTTAAAACAGTTGAGACTATAAATTCAGTACTTCTTTAGTTCCCCCATATGAGGGGTTAAACCATTTGTCAAGGTAGACCATTGTACTATTTAATTTGACTATTCACATACCTACATGTTTCATAGGTGTATAGAGCCTTGAGACAATCAGTACAGTAGGTACACAATAGTGATCAGTGACAAACACAATAAAAAAAAATCTTTACTATTATCAGTAGGAGGATTCTTGGAATATTTACCTATACTTGGTTTGGTTGGATAGGTATTTAACTAAATGTAAACAAAACAATGTCAGTTGGTGTCTTAAATATTGAAATTCCCCCATTAAACTATCTAAACATTTCCATTTATGTATTAAAATACCACTAGTCTAGTTTGTAATGATAATGTATAAAAACCTTGAATATACCAAATCTGGCAGCTGAAGTTTATTTATATTTAGTTAAATACCTATCCAAACCTAGTATAGTACAGATATTTTATGTTTGAAGACTAAGGTCATCATACTAATAATAAAAGGAAATAATTTTGTGAGTTGTGTGTATTTTTTCCTTAATGTGATGAAATTTATCAAATAGATAAATAATGTTCTTCAAGTTAGTTAGTGCCACAGGATCTGGGTACCTGAACTATGTCATCATCATCATAATAAAATTGTCTATGTATTTATCTAATTGTCTAATTATGTAAAATCTCGTAATTTCAACCAAGCCTGGAAATAAAAATGTTACATGGCTTTTCCTTATGCCACATGAAAGACAAACAAATTGAAAATTTTGGAAATTCCCATGAAAATTTCTCAAAATCCTGGACCTTCAAATGCTAGATCTAATGGTCCATGCGAGCGAATTCGCGGGTAAACAATAGTTGGGTATAAAAAAATTAACTACAGTTTGGTTGGAATGGCCGAATGGGTCAAGTTTATCTATAGGTATCTTGAAAACCAATCAACCCTGATAAGATAGATAACAGATATAACAGGTGCAATATAATATAATATTTAAGATATGTAATACCAGTGAGCACCTTGGCATAATTATTGTAACACCTTGATAAAACAATTCGGATTTTAAAAAAGTTGGTTGCACCCAAGCTAGGTTATTTTCAAGGCAGACCGGACCAGACCACACACGGTTCTCAATCTTAATGTTTTACACGCAGTTCGGGTACCTTATAAGGCAAGAAAGACATAGTTATAGAAAGCACTAAATACCGACTAAAATGTAATTGTATACGTTTAAAATATTATGCATCAGCCACTCCGGTTAAATTATAGATCAAAGTTAGGTGGTCCGGCCGGGTGCAAAATTTGAAACCGATGTTTGTATAAAATGTAATAAATACCTGAGCGAATTGCTCCTGGATTTCAGCTCTCTCCTCGTGCGTTAATTTGGAATTGTCTGCCATTGTCACAAATGTATGCTCACAAAAACTAAGATCACAACATCGACCACAATCCCGTAACTGTTTCAAGGTGCGAAACGAACTTAACTCGCACTTATTTCACTTACACACTAAATACTATAAAAATATAAAATCGGTTATAATCTTAATCACAGCACAGAACTTTATTTTATTGTAATGCGATTATGCAAATACGCACGCCACTCGCAGCGTAATCACAAACATTTACTGCAAAAACGAACAGCGAAACTCGCTCCACTCAACCAAAGTCCAATCCGAACCAACTTGAATGAAACCAACCAACCAGCAGCAGCTCAGCGCAGGTAGCGGCGCACGCAGCGCGCCCCTGACAGTGTTGTCATAAATTAAAGATTTTTAAAAGAATTATTTGTACTTCGTATTTTTATTTGTAAATTATACGGACTCTTTTTTTGGATAAAAATTAGCATTGTTTTATGATCTGGATAAAAATATGCGAATAATATGAACACAAATTATTTGCATATAGCAATAATTAAACAATTTCAAATAATGTCAATAGATGTCATTAGTGAGGCATTACAACAGTGACATCTTTGTTTAATTAACGTAATCTACAATTTTTGCGTTGCTATGGTTGAATCAAGTACTGCTATTCACCACTAGATGGCGTGCAGTGCTATAGAATAATCCAGAAACGGCAACCAAACAATTTCATCACAGAATATTCTCCAAAGATACGGAATCAGGGCTGTTCAACGTGTAGGACGTTCGCGACCAAAATATAAATATACATTTTTACTTAGTGTTCTAAAACTTGGAGTCCTATTTTATTTTCGCATCATTAGGAAAATAAATTCGAAAATGGTAAAAAAAATCTTATCTATCTGCTGTATGACGTCCACTGTAGGTCTCTCCCACAAACCTCCTTGGTTGAAAGCAGCTTGCATCCACAGTGAACCCGCGACATTAACCTGCAGGGCTACTACGAAACTCGAAACTCGAAGTTCGTGTCGTGCGGTCCCTCTGACACTTATACTGTTTAATACAAGAGCGAGAGGGACGGTACGATACGAACTTCGAGTTTCGAGTTTCGCACTTCGTATTTTGCCGTCCCGCTGACGCTTATATTATTTAATACGAAAGTGAGAGGGACGTTACGATACGAACTTCGATTATTGAATTTCATAGTTGTCCCCCAGCGGGGCTGCTACGAAACTCAGAACTCGAAGTTCGTATCGTGCCGCCCTCTCGCTCTCGTATTAAATAGTATAAGTGTCAGAGGGACCGCACGACACGAACTTCGAGTTTCGAGTTACGTAGTAGCCCTGCAGGTCATCCATCCATCTCGTTTGTGGACGTCCTACTGCGCTTGCTGATCCGCGGTTTTTACTCGAAAACCTTTTGGCCCCAACGACCATATGTGTAAAAAATTGTGTATGTTACCAATATCTGAAAATAAATAAGGTCAGTATTATTTTTCTAATCCACCCACATTCCAAATTAAACACTGCTTCGATCAGGTTTCGAATAGTCTTGTGTATTAAAAAATATAATAATTATGTAAATATAAGATTTAAAAAAATATAATTATGTATTTTCCGAGCCTGGGGAAGGTGCCCCATGTTCAGAGAATGTATTCGGAATAGAATAATAATAATAAGGCACACATTGAAAATTTCTACACTTCACGGAATTGTCTTGAATGTAAGAGAATATTTCCTGCATTGAAATGATCTAAATATTAAACTTCCAAATGCCTCTTTCTAAAATATTTCTAACTTTATTAATTCGAGAAATCTACCCAAAGTTAATTTCATACACGTTTTATTGTTCATCTAATAATGCTTGTCGTGTATTTCTAAGCTCACTCAAATAAAAATTCGTATTGGAATCCGAAATACATACATTGCAATGAGCGACCCGCAACCGTAAGCGCCCCTGCCGTCGCGAAACTTCCGGACCATTCTAGAGGGCGCCTCTTCCAATAAAACCGCCTTGCGCGCGCCGCTAGAACGTCATTCAAATTCAAACAACGGTCGAGTTCGATTCGTAGCCATTCGAAACAACTGCAATCTGCGATCATTTCCCCGAGACGTTCGTCGAAGACACTCGTTTTATTTCAAGAAAGAATTGTTTAATCAGCTGAAGAAAAAATGTCTCTGCTTCCATTCCTCTTCGACTACGAAATTGATCGTCCACGTCGTCTGCTGGACCAGCATTTTGGCCTGGCGTTGACTCCTGATGATATTCTCAGTGCTACGATTGGTCCAGTTATGAATCGCGAGTACTACCGCCCATGGCGTCAGTTGGCTGCTGCCGCTCGCGACCTCGGCTCCAGCATCAAGGCCGACAAGGACAAGTTCCAGGTGAATTTGGACGTGCAACATTTTTCGCCCGAAGAGATCACTGTGAAGACCGCGGACGGCTACATTGTCGTTGAAGGGAAGCATGAAGAGAGGAAGGATCAACATGGTTTCATCTCTCGCCAGTTTAAACGGCGATACGCGTTGCCGGAAGGATGTGCTCCGGAGACAGTGGAGTCCCGTCTGTCTTCTGATGGTGTGCTGTCCGTGATTGCCCCAAGAACCGTGCCTCCAGAGGTGAAGGGTGAACGCACCGTGACCATTGCCCAGACAGGCCCGGTACGCAAGGAGATTCAGGATCACGCCAACGGTGATCATACTAGCAAGTAATTTTCGTTTTTATTCCCGGTATTAATGAGACTGATTGTTTTAAGTTCTTAATAAATTTAAGGTCGTTTTTAAGGTTTGTTTTATTAATTTTACATAAACTACCTATTAGTTAGGAATGTTAGTTTTATAATATAAATAAATAATTATAACGAATGTATCAGTTCGCTTACATCATGCTCCCCATAGATGAGTGTGTGATGCTCCCGTACGTAACCTTGGCCATACCCCCCTGGTGCTGGTGGTTGACACACTTTCCCGGCACGGATAATACTGACATGGAAATACCGGCCCTGTTTTTTGTGTAGGTACACGCCCATAGAAACTGACTGAGCTTTTATGGGCATGTACACGAAAAGCAGGGTGCCGGGTGGTACGGTGGGTCAACGTTACACGAACACGATACACCGGCCACTAGTGATGTGATGTCGACATCTATATAGCTGATTGTAATAAAAACATAGTTGTAGGTAGCTAGGCAGGCATCACACAGAGGACGGACGCGGGTCGTGCGCGGGCTCGCGACCGTCGGCCGTCGTCACAAAACAGCGCGCGGGCCAAGCGCATTGCAGTTACCGACCCTTAACTCTTTACCAGGCCAAGGATATATTCCACCCACATCATATCGGTAACCGTAGTCAGGTTTTAACTCCAAACCACTACAAAATATTTTGTCAATCCCTGAAAATATTATTTTATGATCTTCATTCACAACACTCTTCTAAATTGCGTAATATATCTTTGGCAGCCGTTTAAATTCACTTGAACGCTAATTTCAGAACTACGGAGAAATTCGAACACTTTCCATAATTTCTATGAAACAGAAGTACATAGGTCGAACAATTTTTTGATATTTTGTAGATTTTGAGTGTTGAAAGCTAAATGTAATCGTAAACATTGCTAAATATTCATGCATTATTGTGTATGACCAGAATTAGGATGTCATCATCATCATCATCATCATCATCCCAGCCTATATACGTCCCACTGCTGGGCACAGGCCTCCTCTCAGAACAAGAGGGCTTGGGCCATAGTTCCCACGCGGCCCAGTGCGGATTGGGAACTTCACACGCACCATTGAATTTCTTCGCAGGTTTGTGTAGGTTTCCTCACGATGTTTTCCTTCACCGCAAAGCTCGTGGTAAATTTCAAATGTAATTCCGCACATGAATTTCGAAAAACTCAGAGGTGCGAGCCGGGGTTTGAACCCACGACCTTCTGTTTGAGAGGCGATAGGTCAAACCACTAGGCCACCACGGCTTAGAATTAGGATGTGGGTTGACATTATCCCATGGCTTTATTAGAGTTTAACTGTGTGGGAGCTATTTTTCCCATGGCCCGGTAAATTGTCTTGTCATGTCATAAAAACTCACGTAAGTAATTAAACAGTTTTTGTGTTCAACCTAGAACGAATTCATGTACCAAAGAGACCCAAAATCTAATCGGGCCATGGGAAGAATAGTTCCCACACAGGAAAATTCTAGCCAGGCAATGTGATAGAGTCATCCCACATCCTAATTCTAGTCCTATCACAAGGATGCAGGAGTATTTAGAAAAATATATGATTATATTACCTTACAATCATTAATAGTATTTTATGCAACAGTTGTATAACAGGGTTCAAAAAAAGGTGAGTGGCGTGAGTTACGATGTGAGCTTTAGCGAACATCGTAAGAAAAGACGCCACGAGCTTTTTTTGACTTACTTATACAACGTTGCATACAATACTTTTTCTTCGACTGGATACTTATAAATTACAATACAAAATTAGACAATAGTAAACTTTAAACGTTTTCATACTTTAGTAAAAAGTATGGCAAACGCAAAGAGAAGGTAAACAACAATAAACAAGTGACAAATATGAAAATGTCAAAATTTGTCTAAGTAAAATTTTGTTTTTGATTCACGTTTACTTACCTGTGACGATGTTAAAAATATGCGTTACTTATGTTGGCAGCGTTGGCAGGCTATGGATTATGTTCGGAAAGTTTTTATTCTGTATAAAAACCATATAAAATATGTAACTGGCTGCACCTTAGCCTGTCCGAACGTACGAATTAAGAAAAAAAAGTAAGTGGTTGCAGTTTGCAGTATCGTTTTAGAAACATTACGATTACAGTGCTGTTATGGGGAATAGACAATATAGACTTTTCCAGAATCTTTTTATGTATGCTGTTATATTACTGTTCGTGATTAAGTAAATCACAGATTACAGTATAGGAGTAGAAAAAATCATGAAAATAACAAAAAATGGTTCGATATATCTGCTTGTGTTTTTCTTAAATTCAGTAAAGTGTTAGAATTTGTAAACAAACCACTAACATCACTGGTCAAGTGGATTTAAACGGCTGCTAAAGATATATTATTGGATTTTAAAGCGTGTCATGAATGAAGATCATAAAATAATGTTTTCAGTGATTGATATAATGTTTCGTAGGAGATTTGGAGTTAAAACCTTGACTATTATAACCGATATAAGATGTGGTGGAATATATCCCTTGGCCTGATCAAGAATTAATAAGACAAAATCTAGTATGACAGTTCATTACTTAGACATGCGATGGGATAACCGTAACCCACATATTTATTTCTGGTTTAAAGGAAGATCTCCGACTTTCATAAATACATTTTTTACAAGGCGTTCAATACGTTTGCAACAGCATATAAAGTACGTATTAAGATACGCTGGTTCTTCGGGGCCTGGTAAAGGGTAAAAAGCTCAAGTTAAAAACCCCTAAAATTGCTATGATTAATTGGAAATCCCCCTAAAACTTGTTAGTATAGGTAGTGCCACAGAGTTGAAGTGAATGAGTACACACACAGCTACATGTCGTGTAATGACATCAGGATTTTGACATTTACTCATTCATTTAATTCATTGAATTTATTCTTCTTTTGGGATTCGCGCTGTCATCGTTCATCCACCATCACCTCTCATATTTCGTTTTCTAGATTTTTTTTACCGTACAACGGCAAAACTACTAGACACTGGCAAAATTGTCCTCCGATGGACAGAGCCATATTTTTTTAAGAAACAACAAACAACATATTCTTCTTTTGTGCAATCAGTAAATTAAAGTATACTATCGATTAATTATGAGCAATAATGATTTGTTATATTATCGATGAATCATTTATTTATTTTTATATCTGTGTGTGTAATCATTCACTTTTTTGGTCCAAAAGTCGTCACTTCTAGAGACAAAGTCACTAAACTCAAACTGACAACAAGCCGCTGCGGGCCCGTCGCGGTTCCGACCCGCTCTGTGTGACAACGAAACGCGCGGCTCACGCGGCGGCGGGGCGGATACGACCCGACCCGCGCACGCTTTCTGTGGGTGTTGCCCTTTTTAGGGTTCCGGAGCCAAATTGGCAAAAATGGCACCCTTATAGTTTCGCCATGTCTATCTGTCTGTCTGTCCGTCCGCGGCTTTGCTCAGGGACTATCAATGCTAGAAAGCTGTAATTTTGCACGGATATATAAATTTAGCCGACAAAATAGTACAATAAAAAATGAAATAATTTTTTTATAGGGTACCTCCCATAGACGTAAAGTGGGGGTGATTTTTTTTTCTCCTCCAACCCTATAGTGTGTCGTTGGATAGGTCTTTTAAAAACATAAGGGGTTTTCTAATACGACTTTTCGATTCAGTGATTTGTTTGCGAAATATTCAACTTTAAACTGCAAATTTTCATTAAAATAGGCCGCCCCCCCCTCCCTTCCCGTCTAAAATCTAAACTGGTGGGTGGAAAAATTTGAAAAAATTCGCAGTGGTATTAAGTATATCAAACTTACAAGGAAAACTATAACGGCTAAGTTTGCTTGAGAATTATTAGTAGTTTAAGAGTAATAAATAGCAGCCTAAGGTATAAAATATACCTAAACTTGGAAGATTCCGTATAAAATACGAAATCCTTAGAAAAATATTACTTAATTTTTTCGTAATGGCTACGGAACCCTATTTTGGGCGTGTCCGACACGCTCTTGGCCGGTTTTTTATTTAGTCTATCTTTGGCTGTTGCAGTGCCAGTATGTTGTTTATACAGGTCGTTCCATTATTTGAAACGGTATATGGTTGGTGTACCTACACTGCAACATATGTATATAATTAGTTTTAATTGACTCATAAAAGCAATAGCCTGTCGACAGTCACGCCTTCACATTATATTCTTCGGTTATCACGTTTCCTTAATTAAAAATAGTTTTTACGTTCAAATGGAATAAGTAATGTATAGTTCTCCTCGTGTTGCAGGCGTCCAATGGGTGACGGTGACCGCTTTCTACGAGGGACCCGTCAGCCTATTTGCCTCTTTTGTAAAAAAACAATTGTCTTTAAATAAAATAAAAATAAATGACGTGAATATCTTTTTTTTTTCGAAATAGGTTTTCTTTTAGTCGTTACTTCATTAGGCATGTAACAATAGTGTTGAAATAAGTTTTAGTGAAAAAAAATGGTGAAAAATTAAGATGAAATTCTTAAATTGCATGAAAACGTGGAAAAACACTGGCGGCTCCTTACATCTGTATAAACAAGTAAGTAGGTACTTATTCATTGTTTAATCATGGTCGCTTGCACGTTTAAAATGTTATAGCTAGAATGCTGAAACAGGTATTGAGTATTTTAACCAGAAAATATAAACGTTTCCGGGGTAGCTAAACTGTTAGTGATTGTAACCATTCGAAGTCTCCACGTGATTTTCGACCGGCGTGGCGAGACGAGAATTGAAATTTGTATGGCGGCGCCCGCGAATGCATACAAATTTCAATTCTCGTCTCGCCTCGTCTCGTCTCGCCTCGCCGGTGGAAAAATCACCATTAAAGATTTTTAATATTAATGTTTCACACAACCACATTGCAACCATGGTATTTGGGCCAATCAACTTTTTTACCCACACTAATCTGTCCACGGCGTTTTTCAAACAATTGCAGATTTTTGGAAGTAAACCTACGAATAAATATTCTCTGGAAACGTAACTAAGCCCGAAAAACCATTCCGCGGAATGTCTACCACGACGGGCGGGGCTTAAAACATCTACCGCGCGTCGCGCCAGTTCGGCCGTATCCAGAGAATATTTATTCGTAGAAGTAAACATATTTTTTCTGTAATTTAATAGATGGTGTACATGAATACATGCCATCCTGCTTAAGTTTAAGCTATTAAACCGTGAAATATCTTGTTGGAAGTACGATTTTTTGGTAACGCCAAAGTGTCGGTAAAATAGTTGATTGGCCCATTTGCAAGATGTTCTTAATCGTGTAGGTACTGCCGTTTCGCACAATTTTTATTCTCAAATGTTTCATTTGGCAAATGTTTAATTTCCCAAGTATCAAATTTCTCCGAAACCAAAAATTTTACTCAGAATATTTTCTTATGGTTTCAAGCAGCGTTTCCACCAGAGATGTGCGAGGAATATGTTTTCATTAACCAATAGAAACGCTTCATTTACCTCGCCTCACTCCGCTCAGCTGTTTCCACCAGAGATGTGCTGTACGAGGTTGTGTAAATGAAGCGTTTCTATTGGTTAATGAAAAACACATCCCTCGCATCGCAACACATCCTCGCACATTATTGGTGGAAACGCTGCTTTATAGAGCACAGTAGGTTAGGTTAGGTTGGCGAGGCGGAAATCCCGGGGAGTTTTTAGTGGGTAGGCGTAAATGCATTTTCTCCCCGAAAAAAAAATTGTTTTATGAAAGTTCCGAAAATAATATGGTTTTGGAGATATTTGATACTTGGGAAATGAAACATATGCGAAAAATATTTTGCTAGAATTATGAGAACCGTTCATAATTCTAGCCATTAGGTAGAAATAGACCCTAAGTACCTACTAGGGCATAGTAACATTCTTTTATTCTCCAGCTGACCACACGTACACACTTTTTATTTATAGGCTATTGCGGTTCTTGTTTCTTCCCTTCTTGGCTTCTCTGGTGGTGTAACTGCCGGCATCACCGCGGCCTTGCTGCCCCAGCTAGAGGAAAATGATCAGTTCTATTGGACGAAGGAGTACAGCTCTTGGATAGGTTAGTACTTTAAGGTTTATATTTATTTATAATTAGCTATCGCTATGGATTGTTAGTACTTACGTGATTTTCTGGAATGAAAACTATCCTAATCTTTCCCAGGACTTTACCAAATTTCATCTAAATACATTCTGTCTGACTGAATAACGAATATCTTCACTAACGTTCTTACTTAGCATATTAATAGGAAGTATACTCGTAAAGCTTAAAAAATAATCTGGGATATTATGCCCAGTTGTCCCTTTAAATATTTTTCTTCGGAAAATTTAATTAACTCTTTAAAGTGTTACACTTTACGGTTGCTAATTCAATGTAATGAATTATTACTACATCTCAATTAAAAAAACGTCATAATTACATAATCACTATATCAGTTAAACTTTCAGTCATTTTGTGATACCATTTTTAACACATGACTAGAAATAGGTCCTTGTGGCATTCTTCAAGAAAAACATAGATATAGTATAGTCATGGGCCCAATAAGGGTATTGATACATGATGACGATAAAATAAACCTGTTTTTTTTTCTTTTTTTTCCAGCATCACTCGCTCCGATATCGTCAATATTCAGCTGCCTGTGCATCGGGAGACTACTCGACCGATTCGGCAGGAAGGCTGCTCACATCATCCTCACCTTTCCTTTCATCCTTGGCTTTCTCTGCATGGCCTTTGCAAACAACTTTCTTACCATGATGATCGGAAGGTTTTTCACCGGTATCGCCTACGGTGCTGTTAAATCTACTTCAATTATATATCTAGGTGAAATAAGCGATCCTAAATTCCGAGGCGTCTTTTTGATATTTCCTTCTCTATCTGCGAATTTAGGAGTATTATGCAGTCACATCATTGGTTCATATACAATATGGAGGACGGCGCTCTTAATCTGTATATTTCCGAATATCCTAATGTTTGCATTGTATTGTTATTTCAAAGAGAGTCCTTATTGGTTAATCTCTAAAGGCAGAACCGTTGAAGGCATAGAAAGTTTTAAATGGTTTAGAGGTCCTGAAGAACATGCTGAAAGTGAACTGCGTGATGTTCTGGACAGGCAAAAGAGTAAAGGAACTTCATTGACGAGTAAAGAATTGCTTAAAATTGTATGCAGTCGATCCTTCTTAAAACCAACCATAACATTGTTCTTTGTTTTTGTAGCAGTTCAATTAAACGGCGTAAATTGTTTTCCGTATCATGCTAATGATTTAATTCAAGCCATGTTCGATGATAAAATTGATACTTTCCTTGTTATGATGGTTATCGATGTCATAAGAGTTGGATCCAGCCTTGTTATTTGCTTGATTGCAAAAAATATGCACCGCAGGGTCTCATTTCTTTACTGTGCTTATGCGACATTCTTACTTCTGGTTGGTTTGGCAGTTACTCGATTTTACGGAAGAGAAGTACCATCAAAATGGATACCTTTGGCTCTGGTCGTATTCTTCACTGCGGTAGCCAGCGTTTTGCCTATTATAGGATGGACATTTGTAGCAGAGATATATCCTACGAACGTTAGAGGTTTAGGATCTGGTTTATCTGGTGCTATTTCTTACATTATGCTGTCGTTATCTGTCAAAATAACTCCAGATTTGCTTGCTTACGGGGAACCTGTCATGTACGGTGGGTTTGCTACCGTCACAGTAATATCTACTGTAATTTTACATTTTTTATTGCCAGAAACACATGGCAAGACTTTACAAGATATAGAAGATAATTATAATGACAA
Source organism: Choristoneura fumiferana (assembly GCF_025370935.1). NCBI lineage: Eukaryota > Metazoa > Arthropoda > Insecta > Lepidoptera > Tortricidae > Choristoneura > Choristoneura fumiferana. The sequence continues at coordinate 5,944,373 of NC_133490.1, read as the reverse complement.
GGATGGAAGAAAGAAGGAAATAACTACCTTATAGCGATTATAGTTGTCATGCGTCGTAGCTAGTTTACCTATTTTATTAGGTACAGAATAGGTAAACTGCTACGACATGTGGCATGAGTAACAAGCGTTGGTGACGTCATTCAAGCTACATCGCGCTATCGAGTCATCTCAAGTGGGATGCACAAAACCAATTTCCAATTATTATTTTCGGGCTTTGGTCCAGATGTAACAACCATCTGGAGAGAGATTTCTCTATGTGGCTTTATCCACATGTGCAATGTACAGTTTGAGGTAAATGTTTAATTTGGTTATAGTAATCGAATTTATTAGTCGGTTATCGAAAAGAAAACTGTAGGAGAAATGCATTTAATACATGGGTAAACATTAGAGTCGCGCGTTCTTTAGAACCCACGCCCAGATTACACAATTTGGAGGGATTTCATCAATGGGATCTAGATTTAATGGCAAAGTTCACCCTGTCAGTAACCCTAGGAGGCATCTTGTTACACTCCATTACACGAGTCTTAGAAATGTCAGAATAAAACAATGATACAAATCGGACGAAAAAGGATCTAAGTAGGTACTTATAATGTAATAATTTATCCATCCATCCATTTTCTGTGTGACCCCCCCCCTACCCCCTAAATGTGTGATGTAATTTATGAATGATCCCTAACCGGACAGATATACTTACGTGGTGCACTAATGTTTAATTTTGTCGTACTCTAGAAGGTTCGGTTTGTTTTAATGGCGGAGCGGAAGACTTATTTCAGTGTTTATAAGTAACATCACAACCGTAAAATTACAAATTATCTGCGGTAAAGTTACAATATGTAGTCTTAAAATATCTATAATAACTGTCAAACGCACTGCCGTAATACGTATAACGTATTTTGCAATAGACAGACAACATATTTACAAATTCTGTCTTATAATAACAACGCTGGTCAGTTGACCGGCTCGGAATGTAAAATTTAAGCGTTTAAAATGTGATATACTTGTTTTGTTGTAGTGAAAGTGGTTAAAATATATAATATTTAAAATGAGATTTGACATCTTCAGGTGCCTGGAAAGTGGAAATAAAGTTGAAAACGTCTTTCATTTGTACAAAATATAGATAAAATAAAATAAAATAATAATAATGTACAAACAGGTATTTAAATTAGATATTTACCTTTAAACGAGCAATTCTTGTATAAAATATATTTCGGGGATCTCAGAAACGGGTCCAACGATTTCGATGAAATTTGATAGGGGTTTTCGGGGATGGAAAATCGATCTAGCTTGGTCTTATCTATGGCAAAACGATTGTTAGCGAGTTTTAGCCCGAGCAGACTTCGGTCACCCAGATATTTATTATCTGACACGTGCATTAGTCATTTTACTGAAATCGCAAAAGAATTCGTTTTATTGTAACATGTGTTGTATTTAATACACAGTAATAGTTACTTTAAACTGTTTTTTCTTCGAATAAAATAAAATTTGTTTACATTTGCAACTTTGTGTGAGTAAAACGCAAAAATGTATAAACTTTCCTCAGATTTTGTAAATTAGGGATTATTTCTTCTCGGTATGGTGCATTTTTATAAAAAGATCATTAAGTATTTCATAATTAGACCACCTATCATTGGATCACCTGCTTTTTTTAAGACTGCGAAGACGCACCTGCATGGTGGACCGTAGAGTTTCATTACTATTGTATTATCAATAATTTTTTTGCAAATTTTGAAACCACAACTTGCGAAAAAAACATACGAAAACGTTGTGTGTGACTCAAATAAAACCTTGTAAAAAATGCTACCGATTCACATACGATAAAAAGGCTTCCATAGTCTATAGTCGATTTATTCAATTTTACTACCACCATTCTGTGCCACCGTTATATAATATATAGATAGACATGAAATGTAAAGTAACAAAACTACTACTAGACCAATAGTTAAAAAAAAATAGGTAGAAAAATAAAGTTGTGTTAAATACTTGTCATGTATACATATCATTTAATAATATTGTAAATCTGTTTTAAAAAAAATATATACCTCGTTGAGTTTCTTGCCGGATTCTTCTCAGCAGAGGTTTTTCCGAACCGGTGGTAGTTTTTTTTTGACATTCATAAGTGCTTGTTATAGCCTAAATTGAATAAAGATATTTTGACTTTGACTTTGACTTTGAGATCCATGTGTGAAAAACTGACAATAAGCTAATATTTATATGTATAGGCTATCGTGACCTTTGCATCGTCGTTGCTCTGTCTTTCTGGAGGCTTAACTATTGGCATCAGCGCAGTCCTCCTGCCGAAGCTTGAGGAAGATGAAGAGTTCTACTGGACGAAGGAATATGGCTCTTGGATCGGTAAGTAAATGTACAAAAAAAACTCTTTCTCTCTCTCTCTCTCTCAAACAACTCTTTATAAACCACGAGCTTGCTCGCAACATCGTCTGTGTCTTGCGGGAGTTTTTTTACTTTCCCGAGACAACATTATTGACCACCCAGTAACGAGAAATAACGTATCGACCTCAGAAATATCAATTCTTAAAAATATATCACTAACAAGATATTTGGGTTTAAAAAGGCTAACCAAAAATTGCCCTAACTTGTTTGTTTTATCCTTTCCAGCATCAATCGCACCAATATCCTCCATCTTCAGCTGCCTGTGCATCGGAAGTCTGCTGGACCGATTCGGCAGGAAGTCAGCTCACATCATGCTCTCCTTCCCCTTCATCATCGGTTGGCTTTGCATGGCCTTCGCAAACGACTTCTACGTTATGATGGTGGGAAGATTCTTCACTGGTTTCAGCTTTGGTGCTGTTAGATCCACTTCTATTATTTACTTAGGAGAAATAAGTGATCCGAAATATAGAGGCATTATATTGCTATGCCCAACTTTAGCGATGAATTTTGGAGTTCTTTTAAGTCACGTTATAGGTTATTTGACTAACTGGAGGACAGCGCTCTTGATCTGCATATTTCCTAACGTCATTCAGTTGGTTTTAATTTTCTTTTTAAAAGAAAGCCCATATTGGTTAATATCAAAAGGAAGAGTTAATGAGGCTATAGAGTGTTTTAGATGGTTCAGGGGTATGGGAGCTCGCAGTGAGAATGAACTGCATCTAATTATAGAAAAGCAAAAGAGTAAAGGCGCAGGATTAACTATCAGAGAACTGTTGAAGATTGTATTTAGTGGAAGCTTCGGGAGACCAATCGTTACTTTGTTTTTCGTATTTCTGGCCATGCAATTCAGTGGTATTAATGTTTTTCCTTTCTACGCTAATGATTTAGTTGTCACAATGTTTGATGAGAAAATCGACACTTTTCTTGTCATGATGATTATTGACCTTATACGCGTCGGGGTCTGCGTTCTTATCTGTTTGATTGGTAAAGTTATGCATCGTAGGGCTTCCTTTCTGTATTGTACTTATGCGACGGTAATACTTTTGTTTCTTTTGGTAGTTGTCCGATTTTATGAAAAAGCAGTACCTTACAAGTGGATACCTTTGTCATTGGTATTATTTTATAATGGAGTAGCCAGTGTTGTGGTTAGTATAGGGTGGAGTTTCATAGCTGAACTATTTCCTAATAATGTTAGAGGTTTAGGTTCAGGTCTGGCAGGTGCAATATCTTACTGTTTGCTGTCATCAAGTGTTAAAGTAACTCCAGACTTACTCGCGCGCGGAGAACCAGCCATGTACGGTACATTTGCTATTGTAACACTAATTTCATCAGTAATATTGTACTCTTTGCTGCCAGAAACGCATGGGAAGACTTTGCAAGCTATAGAAGACAGCTATAATAATAAAGATAGAACAACTACTTTATAGGAATTAATTTAATGTAATTTAGTTCGAATTATAAATTTAAGTTAGTTAAATATGAATTATTTCTACTGCATATATAAAAAATAGGGTATATTTATCACCGTTAAGAAAATAAAGTGCATCAAAATTGTAATTATATTTAATAAATGTTTAAAAATCAGTCTCACTTATTTATCGAAAACCTTCCACTTCACTCTTCTTTTGGAGTTTCATTGATGGCATTGGCATCCTTCCTCACAGGTCCAGTATGAGTTATAGGAACAGACCTTTCGCCAGTCACTGCTTCTACCTTCCTAGGAGCAACTACTGTCAACACTCCATCAGACGATAGTCTGGATTCTACAGCATCCGGATTACTGTCTTCAGGAAGCTTGAACCTTCTAGAAAACTGTCGGGAAATGAATCCATGCTCATCTTTCTTTTCTTCGTGTTTTCCTTCAACAACTATAAAACCATTGGAAGTCTTGACAGTGATTTCGTCGGGTGCAAAGTGTTGGACGTCAACGTTGATCTGCCATTTGTCTTTGTCGACTTTAATTGAGGATCCAGAATCTTGAGGCCACCAGGGTTGGAAACGAGGGATGATGGGGCTGGTTGCTGCGGTAACTAAGTCTTGTGGGTCAAGGCGAGACCGAAATTCTGGTCGAGCAGCCGGCGTGGCCATTGAGGACCGGAGTAGTCGAAGAAGTATGGAAGAATAGACATTTTCTGTTGTAGCTTTTGTAGTTTGTGTGTAATGTAGCGCGGTTCGTTTCAGACTGAAGGAATGCGGCTGAGTCCGAGTATATATAGGCGATTCTGGTACGGGCGTCGACGCATTTAGAGATCGTAGATGATGTTTGCAGGTTAGATGTGATAGCTATTTTAGGATGTTCTCGAATTTACCATGATTTTTAAATGTTTCAGATATGCAATGGCAAACACAGGGAGAGGGTCTTTAATTATCTAAAGGGAAAAGAGACCGAAATAGTTACCACGAGAACTAGTAGCAATTGTTTTCAGGGGATTTGGTTTAATATTATGCCAATTTAATATTATTATAAGGCTTTTAAATTACTAGGTACTTATATATGCTTAGTTCGCAAATTTTAACGCATACACTGCCACCTGACTTCCAAAGGTGCCACTGACGCACATGTGCATTCAAAATGTATGAATAATTATGACAGCGGCACTGAGCGAAGTTACGAAAACGCATATGTGCGTCGGTGGCAGTGAATGCGTTAAATGATGTCGTTTGTACGTTTACTGACAACAACTTACATACCAACCATTGAACTGTAAAGCTCTTCTAGATCACAGGTACAGTTGAAACTAAATCACGGCCAAGGGTAGAATCAGTGCAAATGACATTGCAGGCCGTTCCATAAAATTATCTCGATAACGACTGTGCAAAAGTTCTAACCTGCTAGACGAGACGATTCAATCACCTTGAGTATACGTACGAAAACATCTACGTCAAGCGCCATATCTATACTTGTTGTAATCTAAATTCGAGAAGCTATGATATATATTTCTCGAAAGTCCTATGCGACTTCGGTCATTGCGCCCTCTTAATTATAGTTATTGACAATACATACGTAACCTTGTAGTCTTATGTTTGTTTATTTTCTGAATACTGTGATACTGGAATACGTTACAGCGAAACATTATAAAGCGTAATAAGGATCATAATCATAATACGGCGGTGTTGATTCTAGTGTATGAATCATGGGCATCTTTTCAGAGTCCGAAAGCGTTGTTGTCGTATTTTTTTCTGATGACTTATGAGTTTATTTGTATTTTTGTATCAGTTTAGTTATTTAAATATAGTTATCTAGTAAATACTAGTTTCTAGAAAAATGAGGGTCACCGACATAGCCAAACGAATAAGCTTGTTGAACTAGCAATAGGCAAGCAATATAGTAGGTCCGAAAAGTTCAGTCGAAAATAGAGACCGTGGATCGGCAAGTGCAGCGTTGGTATATAGGACGTACACTAACGAGATAGATGAATGACCTGGTTAAAGCCAGAGTTTACGCTGAATGCAGGCCGCTTCCAACCGAACCAGCTGGAGGTCGATGGGGAGGCCTTTATTCCAACAGTGATGTCATGTCATCATGATGATGACCATAGTTTCTGTACTATGTCTATTACTAATGTCCTGTCTTTTTTTATTTTTTTTATTTGACTGGATGGCAAACGAGCAAGTGGGTCTCCTGATGGTAAGAGATCACCACCGCCCATAGACACCTGCAACACCAGGGGGATTGCAGATGCGTTGCCAACCTAGAGGCCTAAGATGGGATACCTCAAGTGCCAGTGTCTTTAGCTTTGAACTAAACAAACAAAACGACCTTCTGAAATTTCTGGTTTGCTCTCAACTCATTATCATTATAAATAGACAATTCTCAATTATCAACACGACCGTACCACGAACAAACGCGGCCAAAAAAACAAAAGTGTTGTCGCGGTCTATCATATTAATGCCAGTGTTTGTTTAGACTTTAGACAGCAGATTGCGTGGAAGTGAGATTCCAAAGAAAAATAAAAATAGGGAACAAACAAGTGTAGTTATCTCATCATCATTATCATCATCAGCCGGAAGATGTCTGCTGTTGACGGCCTCCCCCTTAGAACGCCATAATGAGCGACAGCTCGCCACTTGTCCACCGGTTTCCCGCAACTCTTACGATGTTGTCAGTCCACTTGGTGGGAGGCCTGCCAACGCTTCGTCTTTCGGTTCGTGATCGCCACTAGATGACTTTTCTCCCCCAACGGTTATCTAGTAGTCTAGAATTCTGTTAAAAAACTTAAACTTCAACAGTCGGGACGGGACCCATTCAAAATCCTGACCAGCTCAAAAATTCTCTTTAATATTTACTTAACAGACCGACAAGGACAGACAGACAGAGAGTGTAAGTAACCATTAAACTTGTTTTTTTTCCATTTTAGTTTTTATTTAAAAGTATTTTAAGACAGTCGGGTTCATTTCTTTTCATCACCTGCCTTATTGCGCCTTATTCCATGCCTGTATACTAAAGGAAAATGGCCTCACTTGTACCCGCGGGAATTATGGATTTAAGTATAATTTCCCCCCATGACTATGACTTATGACTTTAGTTTTAAAAAGTTAGTATTTACGTCATTTCAGACTAAAGTTTTCAAGTCAGCCAACGTTTTATTTACATCTTTAAAACTTAGCTGTACCGTGGCTGTACCTTACCCAATTGTATACCATGAAAATTTGACACGCTTCATGAAACTTCGTTATTTTAAATTTAAATTTATTAATTTAGTAAATATTTTTTACCATTATGGAATAATCTGGCCGTAAGACCATTCGAATTCTAAACTGAACACGGTTCTTAGCCTTATCCATGGTAGACGACTCGAAAAAAGTGACAATCAATTCATCAATTTAAAAATCGAAGTTCATATC